>NW_006408532.1:1522375-1544727 GCF_000296735.1 Chrysochloris asiatica | reverse complement strand
CCGAGCGTCCCTGACTAGAAAGCAATAGATTTCTTGCTTCTGCCACAAATTCCCCCAGCTGTGAGCCTTCCAACCTTCTAAGTATTCCTTTACATGTGGTTCAGAGTTCTGGGACCATGCTCTGAGCCTGCTTGGTCGGGTATTCTGTGTTGTTGTTGGTGGAGCTCCTTTACCACACTTCTACCTGATCTGCCATCTTGTTTGTTCTCTTATTTTTTTAATTATAATTTACTATAGTAATATCGTACTGTAGAGTGGAAGGTAGAGCCATTAAGAACATGGGTGGTAAAGTCAGATTGTGTTTAGATTCAAAATTGGGCTCTGTTATTTCCTAGTTATGTGACTATGAGTGAGCATTTCACCTCCCTGTGTCTCAGTTTCCAAATCTGGAACATGGGGCTAATAATGGTACTTATCTGCTAGTGCTGTTTTGAGGAATAAATGAGATTGTCATTATGATCATCCATCACTCATCTGTGTCATACTGTGGTGGCTTGCATATTGCTGTGATTCTGAAAGCTATGCCATGGGTATTTTATTTATTTTTTCATAGTTATGAGGTTTATTAGGTAAGTAGTAGGTTACAATTCAAAATCATAAACCACTCAGAATATAGTTCTTCAATGCCATGGGTATTTTAAATACCAGCAGGTTCACCCACCATGGACAGGTTTCAGATGAACTTCCAGACGAAGATAGAGTAGGAAGAAGGAGATACCAACTACTTCTGAATATTTAGCCACTGAAAATTTTATTTATAGCAGTGGAACACTGTCAGCACCAGAGTATTGAATATTGAAACATGACCAAAAGTACCAGAATATTGTCAGATATAGAACCCCGGAAGATGAGCCTCTCAGGTGGGAAGCCCCTCAAAATACGACAGGGAAAGAGCTGCTGCCTCAAAGTAGAATAGACTGTGATGACATGAATGAAGTAAAGCCCTTGGGACCTTCATATGTGGAAGGGGCACAACTCAAAATGAAAAGAAACAACTGTAAACCTCCATTAATAATTGGAACATGGAATGTGCGAAGTATGAATCTAGGAAAATTGTTGTTGTTGTCAGGTGGCATCGAGTCGGTACCGACTCATAGTGACTTTACGCACAGCAGAACAAACACTGCCTGATCCTGGGCCAACCTCCCTACTGTTGCCATGCTTGAGTCCATCAATACTGCCACTTGGCCAATCCATCTCATTGGGGGTCTTCCTCTTTTTCTCTGACCCTTCACCTTACCAAATATGATATCCTTCTCCAGCAACTGGTCCTTCCTGACAATCTGTCCAAAGTATGAGAGACGAAGTTTGGCCATCTTAGACTTTTAAGGAGCACTCCAGCTGCACTTCTTCCCAAACGGATCTATTGGTTCTTTTGAGATTGTCAAATATGAAATGGAAAGCATATATAACGATATCCCAGGCATTACTGAGGTGAAATGGACTGATACTGGTCATTTTGAACCTGACAATCACGTGATTAACTATTCTGGCAATGACAAATTGAAGAGGAATGGTGTCACATCAAAAAGAACATATCAAGATTGGTCTTGAAGTACGATGTTGTCTGTGATGGGATAAAATCCATACAGCTACAAGGGAGAAAAATAAGGCTTTCTGCTCCTGTAAAGATTTACAGCCTCGGAAACCCTATGTAGGGTCGCTATAAGTTGTAACCGACTCCATGGCATATAACTACCACCACCACCACAAGGAAGACCAGTTATATTATAAAGGAAGACCAGTTATATTACATAATAGTGGAAGACCACTATTGTTCAAATTTATGCATCAACCACTAAAGCCAGTGATGATGAAATTGAAGAATTCTACCAACCTCTTTTGTCTGAAATTGATCAAAGATGCAATCAAGATGTATATCGACAATTACTGGCGACTGGAATGCAAAAGTTGGAAACAAAGAGGAAGGATCAATTTTTGGAAACTATGGCCTTGGTGATAGAACCAATGCTGAAGATTGCATGATAGAATTTTGCAAGACCAATAACATCTTCATTGCAAATACCCTTTTTAAACAACATAAAAAGCAATTATTCACATGGACCTTACCAGATGAAATATATAGAAATCAAATTGACTACATTTATCGAACGAGACAGTGGAAAAGTTCCATATAATCAGCCAAAACAAGACCAGGGACAGACTGTGGAACAGACCATCAGTTGTTCATATGTAAGTTTAGGCTGAAGCTGAAGAAAATGCAAACAATTTCACTAGAGTCAAAATATGACCTTGAACATATCCCACCTGAATTTAGAGACAATCTGAAAAACTGGTATGATGTATTAAGCCCTAATGACTGAAGACCAGAAGAGTTCTGGGATGATATCAAGAATATCATATAGGTCATTAAGAAGACAAGAAAGAAGGAAAAGACCAAAATGGATGTCAGAAGAGACTTTGAAACATGCTCTTCAGTGTAGAGATGCTAAAGTAAATGGAAGAAATGAGGAGGTAAAAGAGCTGAATAGAAAATTTCAAAGGTCAGCTCAAGAAGACAAAGTCAAATATTATAACGAAACGTGCAAAGGACCTGGAGTTGGAAAACCAAAAGGAAAGAATATGCTCAGCATTTCTCAAGCTGAGGGAACTGAAGAAAGAAGTTCAAGCTCGACTTGCCATGTTGAAGGATTCTATGGGAAAATATCGAATGATGCAGAAAGCATCAAAAGAAGATGGAAGGCTCTTCTCCTCTTCATCTTATTTCTGCCCTCTTCTCTCTCTGCTCTTCTTCTTCCTCTCTTCCCTTCTGCCTCCTGCCTTCTCTCTCCAGCAGAGGTTACCTTCCTCACCCTGAATAAAAGTCTCTAGGTGGGCAAAAAAAAAACACCAAAAAAAAGAAGATGGAAGGAATATACAAAGTCACTGTACCAAAAAGAAATGGATGATGTTTAAGCATTTCAAGAGGTAGCATATGATCAAGAGCCAATGATACTGAAGGAAGAAGTCCAAGGTGCATTGAAGGCATTGGCAAAGAACAAGGCATTAGGAACTGATGGAATACAAATTGAAATCTATCAACAAAATGATGTAGCACTGGAGACACTCATCTATGCCAAGAAATTTGGAAGACAACTACCTGACCAGCTGACTGTAAGAGATTCATATTTGTGCCCATTCCAAAGAGGTGACCGAGCGGAATGCAGAAATCATCAGACAAATCATTAATATCACATGCAAGTAATATTTTACTAAAGATAATACATAAACAACTGCAACCGTACATTGACAGAAAACTTTTAGAGGTTCAAGCCAGATTCAGAAGAGGATGTGGAATGAGGGATATCATTGCTGATGTCAGGTAGATCTTGGCTGAAAGCAGAGAATACCAGAACGATGTTTACCTGTGCTTTATTGACTACGCAAAGGCTTTCGATTGTGTAGATCATGACGAGTTATTGACAACATTGCAGAGAATGAGCATTCTGGAACACTTAGCTGTGCTCATGAGGAACATGAACATAGACCAAAAGGCAGTTGTTCAAACAGAACAAAGGAACACTGAATGGTTTAAAATTGAGAAAGGCATGCACTAAGATTGTATTCTTTCACCATACTTATTCAATTTATGGAGTCTTGGTGTGGTGTTGTGAGCTAATGCATCAGATTGCAAAGTTGTTTGAACTGCAAGGTCAGTGGTTCAAGCTCACCAGCTGCTCCTTGGAAACCCTATACAGGGTTGCTATGGGTCGGAATCAGCTCAACGGCACTTAACAACAACATTCAATCTATACACTGAGCACATAATCTGAGAAACTGGATTATAGGGAGAAAACGTGGCATCAAGATTGGAGGAAGATTGATTAACAACCTTTGATATGCAGAAGATACAACCTTGCTTGCTGAAAGCAAAGAGGACTTAAAATACTTACTGCTGAAGATTAAAGATTAGAGCCTTCAGTATGGGTTACAGCTCAATGTAAAGAAAACAAAAATCCTCACCACTGGACCAATATACAGCACCCATATCAATGGAGAAAAGACTGAAGTTGTCAAAGACTTCATTTTGTTTGGATCCACTATCAACACTCATGGAAGCAGAAGTCACGAAATAACACAATGTATTGTATTAGGCAAATCTACTACACAAGATTTCTTTAAAGTGTTTAAGAGCAAAGATGTCAGTTTGAGGATAAGGGGCACCTGACCCAATCCATGGTATTTTCACTAAACTCATGTGCATATGAAAGTTGTACAGTGAATAAGGAAGACTACAGAATTGATGCATTTGAGCTATGGTGTTGGAGGAGAGTATTTTAAAGGACCATGGACTGCCACAAGAACAAAGCAATCTGTGTTGGAAGTGCAGCCAGAATGCTCCTTGGAAGCCAGGATGGCCAAACTTCATCTCTCATGCTTTGGACATATTGTCAAGAGGGACCAGCCCCTGGAGAAGGATATCATGTAGGGGTTAAACTGTAGGGTTGAAGAAAAATAGGAAGACACCGCTCCCCCCCAAAGATGGGTTGGCACAGTGGCCGCAGCAATGGGCTCAAACATAGCAAACATTGTGAGGCTGGCCAAGGGTTGGCAGTATTTCGTTCTGTTGTGTGAAGGGTCACTATGTGTCAGTACCGACTCAATGACACCTAACAACTGAGATCAGGGCTTTGTATGCATTCTTCTTTTTTTAATTTTGGAAAAATTTTAGATTAGAGTTTCTGGATACCCTTCACTCAGTTCCCCTTAGTGTTAGCATAACAACTTGCATAACCATTGTACATTTTCAAACTAAGGAACTAATGTTGTTGTTACAAGAACATTAATTTAACAAACTTAACAAACCTGTTGTTAAGTGCCATCAAGTCATTTCTGACTCAAAGCAACCCTGTAAAGGGTTTCCAAGGAGCAGATTGTGGGTTTGAACTACATACCGTGCAGTCCATTGCTTATCCTACAGTGCCACATCAGGACTTCAAAGAACTAATGTTGGTATGACATTATTAACTAAACTTTAGACTTATTTGGATTTTGCCAGTTTTCACATGAGTATACCCAGGATCCCATATTACACCTAGGTTTCCTGTCTCTGAATCTTTACATGCATTCTTTCATCTCCATTTTCAGTTAAGGAAATTGAGGCTTAAGATGATTAGGCTACTGGCCAAGGTTATACAGCCAATAACAAATTAGAATTCAACTCTAGGCCTACCTAACTCCAAAGCCCATGTCTTCATCATTCATGAAGAAATTATCTGAAAGAAATCCAGTGTTCCAAATCAGCACACAGAGAATAAGAAGTTCAGAGGAGGGAAAAAAGATGAAAGCACAGAAGACTGGCTTTACAGCTTTAGAATACTAACTCTGCATGATCTACTCGAACTATACCCAAAGTCCAGGTAATCTGTTCGACAAGGAAGAGACTCGGGCTGGTAAGTGTGCACCTTGGGAGCCAAGGGAAGAAATTGAGCTTAGCTCCAGCTTAGACACTGGCAGAGGCTATTGCCCAAAGGGCTAGACTAGACGGCAGCACAGTCCGTTGTAGAACATCCTAATAGAGGTGGGAAACTATCAGGATAGGGCCACAGAATCATGGAATTCACCTAACTGGTGTTTCCTGGTACTCACTCTGTCTAGGGCAAACAGTACAGTTGCTGCAGCCAAAACAGCCACACGAAGTATGGCCTTATTAATACACACTGTAAGTTGTCTCTGTTTGCCTGACATTTTATGTGTTCAAAGTCCAGGAAGGAGAAACAGGAAGGAGACAGAGTGCCTGGTATCCTGTTTGTTCAAGGAAAAAGAAAAAATCCAGATGTCTTAGCCTGAACCCCTAAACCCTGAATGTTGATTCTATATGTGGTTGCTTCAGTACAGGGCCCAGCCCAGAGCAGGTGCCAGTAAACTCTGTTGAGTGTGTGAATGAGTGAATTAACTAATTTGTATGGACTCCAGTACCTGATATAGGAGCCCTGACGGTGCAGTATGTTACCTGTTGGGTTCCTAACCACAAGGTCAGCACTTTAAACTCATCAGCTATTCCTGGTGCGGCCCCATAGGATAAGCACTAGACTGTAAGGTTGTTTGAACTATAAAGTTGGCCCTTCAAACTCACCAGTTGTTCCTCGGAAACCCTGTACAGGATTGCTATGAGTCAGAACGGGCTCGATGGTACTTAACAACAAGAGCTGTTCCGTTGGAGAAAGATGAGACTGTCTGCTCCCGTAAAGATTTACAGAAGCCTTACGGAATAGGTCTACTCTACCCTCCGTATAGGATTGCTATGAGTTGGAATCAACTTGATGGCAGTGGGTTTAGTACCTGGTACAAAGCACGGCATTCATAAAGCAAGTAGCAACCTATGAAACAACAAATTAGTTAATGTATATAGATCTGGGCCAACAGGCAGGACTCTGCCTGGCACTAAACATTTGTTGCCCCCACAAATAGGCTGTGAGTACGTCTTTCATATGTGGATCACAATTAGCACAGAGAGGCAATGCGAGCACAGAATCTGGAACTAGAGTACTTGAGTTTGGGTCCTAGCTCTGCTACCTACCACTGTCTGATCTTGGGCAGGTCACTTAAGTTTATCTGTAAAGCAGGGATAGTGATGGTAATAATATTATCTACTTCAGAGTGTTGGTATGAGGATCAAAAGAGTCAAAACACTCATTTGTATGTGTTTTATTCTATTCAGCTGGAGTCTGACCCCATAGTAAGCACCTCAGAAAGGTTAGCTATTATAAGAAACCCAACTTTGTTCTTCTCCCCAGTCTCAGTTTTTATTAAGTACTCCTCTAAATCAGATTCGAGAGTGTGGTGGCTTATAGGATAAGCACTGGACTGTGAACCACAAGGTCAGGTTTGAGTCCCCCAGTTGATCTGCAGGAGAAAGATAAGGCTTTCTGCTCCCAAAAAGATTTACAGTCTCTGAAACCTTATACATGGTCACTATGAGTCAGAATCAACTCGGTGGTACTTAACAACAACAACACAAATCAGATTTATTTATTTTTATTCATAAAAATCTAGGGAATATCAGATCTTATTTACTGATTGCTTTAAAATCAGATTTATATATATACTTTTTCTATTGCAGACTCTATATATTTAAGTTAGCTAAGATTAGTGTGCAACTATTTTTTTTAAGCTAGATAATACAGAAAGTCTTTGACTGCATTACACAAAGTAAAGCAAAGTCTTGTTTCATTTTTCCGCTATACAGATATGTGTGTGTTTGTGTGTGTGTGTGTGTGTGTGTGTGTGTGTGTATGCTGGGTCACAATATAAAATATACTTCTTACAGTGGATCACAATTAAAAATTTGAAAGCCACTGCCTTAAGGAGTCTCCCACAGCATAGGAGGGGACAGGGGAATCCCCCAAATGAGCTGGGCAATTCACTTTGTCCTTCAGGCTTCATTGCCAGATCACCACTTTTGGGAAAACTTCCGCCTTTTTCCTGAACCCAAAGTGCTTACACAGTGCCTTGTAGGTGTATGGTTTATACAGGGAACTTATGAACAAACCCAATAAGTACTACACTAGACTTTACATACCTTATTGTTGTTGTTAAGTGCCATCGAGTCAGTTCTGAGTCATAGTAACCCTATACAGGGTTTCCAAAGAGCAAATGGTGAGTTTGAACTGCCTACCCTGTGTCTTGCAGCCCAGTGCTTATGCCAAAGCACCACACCAGGACTCCTGGTTGTTTGTTAGCTATACAAATTCTCAGGCCTCATTTCTGAGGGTGGAGCCCAGCAATAAGAGTTTTACAAAAGTCTCTGGGGGAGAAATCCCAATGCACTCTAAAGTTTGCAAACTGTCCCTTGAAGAAAATGCTTTGCCTTCAAGGAAATTAGAGAGAGGAAGTGGTATCCCCAAGGTTATCCAGAAAGGAAAAGACAGAGACAGGCTTCTAACCCAAGTTAGATATTCTTTCCACAATATCACAGATTCTCTCACATCATACATAGTAGTGCAATTATTTATGGGCTCTTCTTTCCCACTAGATTGTGAGTCCCTCCAGGCAGGGAGCAGGACAGATCCGTTTCTATTTTTTAACCTTTATGAAAGTGTTGAACTTGATGCAGAGCAAATGTTCTGCAACCTCTTTTGTTGTTGTTGTTAGATACCATGGAGTTGCCTCATACTCAAAATGACCCTACACACAAGAGAACAAAGCACTGCCCAATCCTGTGCCATCCTCATAATTGTTATGTCTGAGCCCACTGTTGCTGTCTCTGTGTCAATCCATCTCACTGAAGTCTTCCTCTTTTTCATTGGCTCACCACTTTTCCAAGCATGACGTCCTTCTACAGGGACTGGTTCTTAGATAGATGAAAAGTACAACCATCAATTAAAAATTAGCCCAGAAAAATGATGAAAACTTCTTCGACATTAACAGACAACTTAATGCAATGAATTGTTGGTCCTGTGGGCTCAGGACCATAGTATTAGGAGGCACCATGGTCAATTGGCATATCATACTCCACAAAGGCAATGCTCTGTAGCCTACTTTGGTGAGTAGCACCTGGGATCTTAGAAGCTCATGAACCGTAATCTAGGGTGCAACTACTGATCTCTCCATGTACAGAATGAAGAGTGATGGAAATTGAAGATGCTTGGAGTCAACCAGTCCAATGGACTAATGGAACACGTGAACATCAGTCTCCATGACTCTGAGATCAGAAGAACTAGGTGGTACCCAGCTACCACTACCTTGTTCTGAAAGGGATCACGTTAGAAGGTTTTGGATAGAGTGGGAGAAAATGTGGAACAAAACTCAAAATTATTAAAAGAGAAGTAAAAAAGGCTGGCCTTACTGATCAGAAAGAGATGGGAGGAACTCAAAACTAGGCCCTTGGTCACTCTTCATGTCTGGAATGGAACGCACCCTTGTGGCACAATTTTCGGCCAAGCAGTAGGTATATAGGTATATAGTGGAGACAACAATACTAGTAAGGTGGGCTCACCATGTGATGATCAACCATTCAAGATCAAAAGGGCTAGACTCCTGTGAACCCAGATTGAGACCTGGTTGGCCAGCAGTATGGCAAGACCTGGGGACTCCTGGGCCCAGAGACAGTGACATGGCCACAGAGGACTAGAACAGAGAGTGAAGTGTCCAACTGATATGAAGTGAGGGGAGACGCACAAGAACATCTATACTTGCAGATAGTATCCACTTGACCTGGCTTCAATGGATGGATGATCAGAACTGGACTAGCAAAAGAAAGAAGGGGGGGGGAGGAGAGTAATCTGATACAATTTGATGAACTTAACCTACACCTATGGATGTAGTAGCTCAAAAGAGGGAACAAATCTTTACAGTGAGGATCATTCCCACCCCCTCGGTTCGCAGGGTTGACAGGGATGGGCAACTTAGACATTGGATATCCAAAATGGGGGGACTACAAAGGCAAGAAGTGACTGGCTTACAAGCTTTCAAGAGGGAGCCTAGTTCCAGAGGGTGTGGGCAGAAGGTAGAATCTCCACTGAATGGTTTCCAATCTGTCTGGAGGGGGCTGATGAAAGGAGATGGGGATAAGACTCTTGTGGCATAATAGTGAATAATTGCTATCAGGACTAACTGTGAAGGTTGAAAATGTAAAGGCAGACGTTTTGTAACAAAAGGAGGGGAGTGGCTGACTTTGTAGTCCAGGAGAGGATGTCCCAGGGATCATCAAGCAGAGTGTGGGACTAGAGAAGCAGTGATGTCAGAGATGGAGGCAGAGACGATGACGTGAAGAGATGGAGCAACTGGGGGCTCTAGACTCAGGGATGGAGATGGAGGTTGTGTGCTGGCGGCCAAGAGGCAGGCTTGCAGGGTGTAGCCTTTGGTTGTTTGATGATGCATGGAGGGGATTGTAATCATTGGGATGAAACAAAGTGCATGGTGTGTTACATGTAAAATGAATTATCTTCTCCATAAACCTTCACTCAATTTACAATAAAAAGTTAAAAAACAAAAAATCAGGCCAGGTGAATGCTCATATCAGGTTCAAATGGGCATAATCATCTTGAGTTGTAAGACTAGAGACAAGGATGGAGAAGACATTTCATTTTTAACTTTTAAGGTTTTTTTCTCATATTTTTTTTTCATCATGATTTAAATATATATGTAACAAATTGTTTGCCATATCAACAATCTTCATGTATTCAATTTGGCAACAAAATTTCCCATCTCCCTTAATAGAAGCTCAGTGTCATTTAAGAAAGAAGTTCAACTTTCCCTCTCCCTCCCGCTTGTCCCTGTTAACAACTAATAACCTTTAGTTATCTCTACACACTTGAAGAGGACCAATTTCTTGATAAGCAGAGTTCCCTCTTGCAAAATGTAGCCCATAGAACAGTCATATTCTACTTTGACCCCACCTTTAAAGGGTGTCAGTTCCAAGCGTGTGGGTGTTGTTAAGTGCCATTGAGTCGGTTCCAACCCATAGCAACCCTGTATAGGGTTTCTGAGGAGTGGCTGGTGATCTTGAACCACCGACCTTGCTGTTCAAATGGCTTTGCAGTCTGGCACATTAACCCACAGCACCACACCAGGACTCCAGGTAAAGGGTAGGTGTCAGGAAATAGTTAAATTGTTTGATAACTTTTTTTTTTTTAAATCCTCTACTGGTTGTGAGACTTTCCAATAATGAGAAGTCAACACAATTAGACAAGGCACTAGATTTTTGTGCAGACTGCCAGCTGTCACTCTTCTAGACAAGCTCAGATCAAAGAAATGTATTTATCTCCATAAGTTATTAGACATAATAGGGCCATTAAGAGGAGATATTGTCATAAGAAATATGCTGCTTGCTTTGAAAATAAACATCTCACCTTTGCTTCTTTTTCTCTGTGAAAGCTGATAGAAATCAAACTATTTAACTTGGGCCCTTCCAACATGCTTGCAACCTGTCATCTTTTCCTCCAATCAGATCCAGGAGTTTAGCTGTGATCAGTCCAGTTCCTCTTTCTCGCTCTAATTCCTAGATATCTGTATAAGTTGAAACTATGGTACTGAGAAGCCAGGGAAGGATGTGTATTAGCTATAGCTCAAACTGCTTTCAGCAATTATAATGAAACTTGCCACTTATTCTGACATTTTGCTTGCTCTGAAAGGAGCTCATCCTTAGATGTCTTTCCAAGTATTTAATCTTAGCTTTTCTTCATCTCCAACTTGTGTGTATCTAAAGAACACCTTCAAGTCTACAAATAACAAAGCAGCTTGTTTGGATTGACTATGGGACCTGAGTAAGATGTTTACTGGGGAATGAAATTGTTTGCTTACATCTATCAATTGCATAGGAGCTGAGGGGCTCCCAGGAAAAAGACTTTGTATCACTCAGGGTCCTAGGAGGAGAGAGGGGCACATTCAAAAGGAAATACTTGAAGAAATTTTAACCAAGGAACTGTTTCCAAGAATGGGCAGGGTTAAGAGATGGTGAAACACTCCAGGATTAGGAATAGAAGGGAGTGGTCACTATTAGGTGTGAGTAGGCAAAGGGAGGGAGAAGTTTCTGAAATGTGATGAGAACCTAAATTGAGGGCAGGGACTACTTGATAGAAGCTATAGTTATATAGAGAAGGCAGACTCTGCCAGACCACAGCACAGCAGGGAGGAAGCCAAGGGGATCAATCCCCATCTCTCTCTCTCTCTCTCTCTCTCTCTCTCTCTCTCTCTCTCTTCCCTCCATTTTCTGCTGGTGTTTCCCATTAGCTGAACTCAACCAGAAGCCAGAGGGCAAGGGAGCCTGGATGATGCTATCTATAGCATCCAGACTTCTGGGGCACAGAGCAGAGTGGCAGAGAATAGAGAATGACTTTGGAGTTGGGGTGATGGTAAATGGTGAGTATTCAGCACATTTTGAAACCCTTCCTATACCAGAACTTGGGCATTCCTAGACAAGATAGATTTGAGGTGCCAGAGACCCTGGAAAGATGCATTGAATGAAGACCCTGAGAGAGAATTTACCATCAATTTGTTTGGCATAATGAATTAGACTTTACAAAGAGGGTGCGCATTGGGGGAAGCCATTATTTTGTAGTTCATAATACAAAACTAATGAAATTCATCCTGGGACTCTGTCATCCTGGTGAATGTCTGTGTGCTCCAGAGAGCAAAGGGCCATACCCTTGAATCAAAAGTACCAAAATGCATCACTGACTTCTGTGACATTCAGGACTGAAACAGACAGGCCATGGGGACTCACCACCACCAAATAAACAACACAGAGGGAGGGGCCTTCTCATTTTACAAGGGTAAAGAGGGAAGATTTCTACATTCTAGCTCCCTGAGTTGCAAGCCTAGAGATCCACCTGAAATGACTCCTTTGTGCAGGTGTGGGGCTCTTGAGTCTTAGCATACCTAGATGGGACAGTAAGAAATGTCCAGGTCTATGACTTAAATATATGTAAGTACCTCTGGGAGGCCCAGAGCTGAATTGCAAGGGCCTAGACATCTGAAATCAGGAAAGAGAAGACTCGGACCCACCATACTTTGGGTGTTATTGTTGGTGTGATCTGACTGCATTTATTTTCATGGACAGGTGAAGCCTGACTGCATTTATTCTCGTGGACAGGCGAAGCCTGCGACCTTCTCTCATCCTTGTAGTTACCCTTCAGATAGGGACTCTGGTTCCATATTTACAGGCGAGGATGTAGTTCAAAGAAGGCATTGTGGGTAGGACAAGGGAATGTTCTGACTGTTCTCCTTTGAGTTCTCCCTCATTCCCTTGACTTCTGCCACACCGGCCTCCTTGTTAGGCTAGAAGTGGCCAAGCTTGTTCTTGTTCCTGCTCTCCCCTTTGCCTGGAATGCCCCATCTCTCTTACTAGCTATCTGCATCATTCACTTTCTCACCTTTTTAGCTCTTTGTTAAATGCCACCTCCTCAGCCTTTTCCTGCTCTGGTAGCGTAGTGGTTACGAATCGGGCTGCAAACCTTAAGGTCAGCGGTTCGAAACTACCAGCTGCTCCGCGGGAGAAAAATGAGGCTTTCTACTCCCGTAAGGATTTACACCCTCGGAAACCCTGTACAGGGTCGCTATGGGTCGGAACCGACTCGACGGCACTTAACAACAACAACAACAACAGCCTTTTCCTGAGCACTCAATCTAAAAGATTCCTCTTTCTCATCTAAAGTATCCCTCCTTCTTACTCAGTGTATTCTACCTCTTTATCTTTCTTCATAGAATGCTGGTGTGGTGCTGTAGGATCAGCACTGGACTACGATCCACAAGGTCAGCAGTTCAACCCCACTAGCTGCTCCTTGGAAGCCCTATACAGGGTTACTATGAGTTGGAACCGACTCAACGGCATTTAACACCAACAACAACATGAGTTGGCGCCTACTTGACGGCACTTAACAACAACAATCTTTCTTCATAGTGCTAATCACAAATTGAAATTATCTTACTTTTCTTTTGCTTACGTGTTTATTGACTGAACAGAGCATGGGAACACTGAATGTTTTAAAATTGGGAAAGGTATGCGACAAGGTTGTGGTCTTTCACTATACTTATTCAACCTGTATGCTGAGCAAATAATCTGAGAAGCTGGGTTCTATGAAGAAAAACGTGGCATCAGGATTGGACTAAGACTCATTAACAACCTGTGATATGCAGATGATACAACCTTGCTTGCTGAAAGTGAAGAGGACTTGAAACATTTACTGATGAAGATCAAAGAACACAACCTTCGGTATGGGTTGCATCTCAATGTCAGAAAAACAAAAATCCTCACCACTGGACCAGTAAACAACATTCTTATCAACGGAGAAAAGACTGAAGTTGTCAAGGACTTCATTCTTCTTGGATCAACTATCAACACTCGTGGAAGAAGTAGTCAAGAGATCAGACGATGTATTGCATTGGGCAAATCTGCTGCACAGGAACTTTTTAAAGTGTTGAAGAGCAGAGATGTCAGCTTGAGGACTAGGGTGTGCCTGACCCAAGCCATGGTATTTTCAGTGGCTTCATATGGATGCGAAAGCTGGACAGTGAATAAGGAAGACCGTAGAAGAATTGATGCCTTTGAGTTGTGGTGTTGGAGGAGAATACTGAAAGTGCCATGGACTGCCAAAAGAACCAATAGATCTGTTTTGGAAGAAGTGCAGCCAGAGTGCTCCTTGGAGGCCAGGATGGCTAAGCTTCGTCCTCATACTTTGGACATATTGTCCGGAGGAAACAGTCGCTGGAGAAGGATGTCATGCTGGGTAAGGTGGAGGGTCAGAGAAAAAGAGGAAGACCCCCAACGAGATGGATTGGCCAGGTGGCATCATTGATGGCGTCAAGTGTGGCAGCGGTGATGGGGTTGGCCCAGGATCAGACATTGTTTCGTTCTGCTGTGCATGGGGTCGCTATGAGTCGGTTCCAACTCGATGGAATCTGACAACAACAACAACCATAGACTACACAAAAGCAGGGATGTCATTTTGTTCTTAGAACAAGTGCCTAGCACACAAGGGCTTTTAATAAATATTTATGAAATGAAAAAGTGATTGAAAGAAAAAAGTGAATGAAAGGGAAAAAGGAAGGAAGAAAAACCCAGATCTTTCCAATTCTTGGGCTTCCTTCACTCTGCACATTGCTTCCCTGAGCGTGCTCCTGAGGTCTAATCTGCCTTGGGACAGCATCACACATTGAATGGCACATAGTAGATGCACAATAAAAAAACCCGAGGCATATGTAAATAATCCTGCAGTGACCATCTTTGTGCATTAATTTTGTCCATGTCATTGTTCATTATTACCTTCAGAACATGTCAAATAACCTGGCTTCTTTTTTTTTTAAGCTTTTGATATTTACCAAATTGCTTTCTGAAAGGGCAACAAAATCTTCATCATCAGTGTTGAGAATATTTGGGTCCAATTTAGATTATCTTAACTGGTGGTAAATACTTCCTGTTTGAGATTTTTGTTTCTGAAAATGCCTATACCATTGACTCTATCTAGTTAAATGGTAGCTAGGATGATTATTGTTGTTGTTGTTTTCCATTCTGGGCCTCAGTTTCATCATTTGTATTATGTACACCAAACAGTGTACGCCTCTTAGATCTTCTTTCTCTTGTATACTGACTCTCACTTGGGCCCAGGATATACTCCAGTCAATTGGCACCTCTGTACTTATAGACCTCAGGAATGCAGCTTACTGGAAATGAGGCTAAATTACTTCTTCCAAAGAGAATGCCCATTTGGAAAATGACTTCCCATGTCTGTGCAGTCACGGGCTTGCCTTTCTAGGGAGACGTGTCAGAATGCGTTGTGCTTGGTGGCAAATGAAGGCTGGGTGGTTTATTACTGCTATTAGCGATTATTTGTATGGGTCTGTGGGTGTACATAGCACCTTACAATGCCCAGAGGAAGTTGGAACACAGGGCAACATTTCAGCCTTCAAGGGACATCCTAGTTTGGCTGCCAGCGGGAATGGGTGCCTAATGGAACTGGATGGACTTGCACAAACCAAGAAAGTCTGACTAACTGAAGGAAGGGTTCCCAAGTGCCTCCCGGAGCCCACTGTAACACAGACCTAGTCTCATTTAATCTGCTAAACAGACTTAGTATTTAGGGGTTTTTATTTTCATTTTCAAGTTAGGGGACATGAGGATTGAAGCCTAATATTGAAGTCTGGATATTCTCCCATAGTTCTTCAATATTTTCTAGCTAGGCGGAGGGTGATGATAGCACTGTGGAGACACGTCCTAGGTCAGGACCACAGGAGACAGGAACATGAGCAATGGAGGGACTATAAAGAATGGACTTGGAAATTGTAATGGGTTACAAGATAAAGGAGACTCTGTGCTCTTTCCATTAGAAACCTGCCTGACGTGGGAGTACATGTGGAAGTATATGGGCTTTGGAACCAAACAAATCTGCATTGAAATCTCAAGATCTTCTCTAACTGAGGAACACGGAGTGAGTCACTTCTCTCTCTGCACCTTGGCTTTCTCCTCTGTAAAATTGGGATAATAACCACTTTCCACTTGGAAGTTGGTGTGAGAATTAAATAAGATAATGTATGTGTAGTGCCTAACACATATAAGGTCCACCACTGCAAAAACTTGAGGAAGGAGAGACATGTTGGATGATGTTATCCACAAGCCACTCAAATCTTGGTGCCTCACTTTCCTCATCGATTCACCTAGTATCTTTCTCATTGGGCTGATGTGAGAATTAAGTTAATAAATGCATACAACAGTGCCTGACACAGGCTAAGCTTTCAATACATCTCTGGTACTATAATTCTTATCTTTCTTGAATTTGTGTTGAATCAGGAGTTCTTGTATGGTGCTATGGGCTAATGCGCTGGACTACAAGGTCAGTTTGAATTGCAAGGTCAGTGGTTCAAGCTCACCAGCTGCTCCGCAGAAACTCTATTCAGGGTTACTATGAGTTGGAACCGACTCAATGGCACTTAACAACAACAATGGATCAGTTATTTTTTAGGGAAGTTGGAAAAGTAAAGATCACAGTGAGAAGTATTTGGATCATCCAGAAAAGAGGGGAAGGATGCTTTGGCTCTTGGGGCCTCAGTGCTTTCTGTTTTATGTCAACACATATGGGAGGTTTCAACTGATGACCAGCATCACCTATTCTTAAGATAAGAGCTGTGCTAAAGAACTTGGATTTAAGGGAGTGGGCATAAGTGAATTGTGAGTTAACATGATGCAGGACCAGAAATAACCTTGAATTTGGAATTTCTCCAGAGGTGAGAACACTGATTGTTTGAACACTGATTGTTGTTGTTGTTAAGTACCATTGAGTTAATTCTGACTTATAGTGACCCTGCATAGGGTTTCTGAGGAGCTGTTGGTGAGACTGAACCACCAACCTTGCAGTTAGCAGTGCAGTGCTTATAGTACTACAACAGGATTAAAATATGTGCAAAAACAATGTGGAAATCAAGTCTGACCTCCTCTGGCTTCACAAGGGGTACAAGTATTAAAGTGCACGTCAGCCCAAGGAAAACTGATTTCTATGAGGCAGATGGCAGCCCTCCTCCACCCTCCAACCTTCTTTACTCTGTCCAGACACCAACCATTCCTCCCACGCCTCTTTGTACTTCTCTGCTGGGTTTGATGTTCTTGTGCAGTGGCCACACAGAACTCACAGACAATATTCATGATTATGGGGTTTATTAGGTAAGTTGTTGTTGTTAAGTGCCATCGAGTCAGTTCCAACCCATAGTAACCCTATATAGGGTTTCCAAGGAGCAGCTGGTGAGCTTGAGCTGCTGACCTCATGGTTCAAACCAACTTTGCAGTCCAGTACATTAATCCACAACACCTCACCAGGACTTCATTAGGTAAGTTAACAGGGTGCAATTCAGGATCAGAAACAACTTAGAATACAGCATGTCTTTAGTCAGGACCACCTCTTCTCAGTCACACTGCTGGTCCTCAGCCTCTCAGCCATGTGGCCTTTTGGCCTTTGCCCTGCTCTGGTAAGTGTTATAAGTTCTTTTAGCTCTGCTGATGAATGACCAAAGGGCACCCAATTCTATAAGTCATCCTCCTGCCCAAAGGCACTCAACTTTCCTTGACCAGGAAGTCCGCTGCTCTGTCTTTCCTTGCTACTTCTTCTGCTGCTGCCACTTCTCTGCACAGAGATCTTGAGGTTCAAAGCATATGCTCCTGTCATAGCTCTTCTTTCTTTATGTTTGTCCCTACGTCTGAGATGGCTCCTCCTCATAGAATGACAAAACCAACCAATCCCATATGCCCTATTTGCATGCTCCCACCCACTCATTTGGTGGGAGTTATGAAGACTATGGAGTCCTGGTATGATGCAGTAAGAAGCATTGGACTTCTAACCACAAGGTTGGTGGTTCAGATCCACCAGCCACTCCTTGGAAACGCTATACAAGGTTGCTGTGAATCAAAACCAACTTGATGGCACTCAAGAACAACAACAACATGAAGACTATGGCTAGAAAAGCCATATCAAGTACATCCACTTTATTATAATATGTGCATCCATTGTAGGTACATGTTACATGGTATTATTTATTGTTAACATTCAGGCACAGGGAAAGGGTAGGTATCTATTGAAACTTTGCACATGATGTTCCATGCATGGAGCCTTCCCTCAACCCCTACTCTTTTCTTTTTCAAAGAACAAACCAATATTGAGCACTCACTATATGCCAGGCATTGTATTGTGAGTGGAATCACTGTCTCCTGGAGTTTACTCTCAAACAACAAAACAGGTACAATTTATAGCTCAGATCCCATGCAAGCTTTTTCTCAGACAGAAGAGAATCCAAAGACTCTTTGACATTTTTGATGAAATCTAAAACCAAACAAACATGTAAGCATGTTGTCCCTTGCCACTCTTCAACTATATAATTCCTCTTCTTTATTGGGGTACTGTATGGCAGGTTAAATCTCACATTTTCTAGAAGATATCACTGACTGCCCTTGCCAAAGGCCAAGTTCTATGCATTTCCTTCACATCCTGTACTTATTCTTCATATAACTCATCATGTTTTGCAATTATTGGGATTATTTATCATGTTACTTAATATCATTCCCTCCACTAGACTGCAAATTCCACGAGGGCAGGCACTATGTCTTTTTTCACTTCCATACCCAAAACAAACTCATTGCCTTCAAGTAGATTCTGACCGTAGCCACCCTACAGGAGAAAGCAGAACTGCTTCATAGAGTTTCCAAGCCTATACTCTTCATGGAAGCCTACTACCACGTCTTTCATGGAGCACCTGGTGGGTTTGAACTGCTCTATACCCTTCAGCTTCTATCAACAGCAATTGGTAAGCCTTCAACAAACACTTATTTGAAGAAGAAGTGGGTAGAAAATAAAGCATTTTGAGGACAATACTTTAAAATAAACAAACACTCACATTAGCACCTTGTCTTTCTTTGTTTCTGAGCAGATGAGATGAGAGACCAGAGCTTTGGCAAACCAACTTGAGCTGAATCTTTCAGGACCAAATCCAAAAGAGGGATAATTATTTTTCTCATCCACTTCTTGTTGCCAGGGGCACCAAAGGCAGTTGAACGTGGGCTATGCTGGCCCCCAGTCTGATGGAGACTGGGAAATGAGGTTAAATTAGTTCTTCCAAAAAAAAATGCCCATTTGGAAAATGACTTCCCATGTCTGTGCAGCCACGGGCTTGCCTTTCTAGAGAGACGTGTCAGAATGCGTTGTGCTTGGTGGCAAATGGAGGCTGGGTCTCTTAGGAGGCCAGGCCTCCTGTTTGCAGGGTCTGCACCTCTATCTGGAATTTCATTCACTCTTTCATATTTGGCTTCATCTCCACTTCCTCCTCTCCTTGAAAATCTCCTTTGTTTTCTGAAAAGTGCTTCATCTCTCATGGGAGGGCCCGAACTCAGGGGCTGGAAAACTGGAGCTGGGCTTGCCAGCAGACCCAGTGCAATTCCCTGTCTCCATCCCCTAGGCCCTAATGTGGCCTTGTCTATCTTCCCTCAGAAGCTGCGCTGACTGGGCCAGGAGGGATCCTGCGACAGTTCCCACCAAACTCCCAAGCTGAATGCAGACATTTGTGCTGTCAACAGAATTGCAGAAAATGCAATTCGTGTTGTTAATGAGCAGCTTGTTTGGGTAAACAAACCAGGTGAGGTGAAAAAAGTGATGCTCTCCAGTAGAAAACACAAGTGAACATTAGCCAGATGGAGAGCCGCACACTTCCACACTCTTCCTTTTCGGCAAGGTTCTGAGTGGTTGGAAAGGACCTTCACTGCACTGCATGGGAGCTGGGGTACACCTCCCATCTAGCCTACATTTTCTCTTGTAGGAGAGGAGCCACCTTTTACCCAGCACCACTCTGAATCTGGCTCTATGCTTCATGTGTGGCTTCATCACTAGTCCTTACAACACCATGCAAGGTGCATGTTCTGAAACCCATTTTACAGCTGGAGAAACAGAGGCTCTGAGCTGTGCAAGAGGCTTTCGCAAAGTCAGGATGATGGACTGAATCCATGTCAGCCTGACTCTTAAAGTCTATGGTTTTCTGCTAGCCTACACAGTTCTCTGCCGTCACTCCTGCTTTCCGAGCCCTTCAGTCTTACAGAGGTATCTGAGGCTGCCACTCCTTGTGTCTTCCTTCAGACTGTGAGGCTGGAGAACAAGTTAACTTCCCTCAGAGGGGATTCCCCACCTGTCTGGTTTGGTCAACTTTTGGAAAGTTTTGTGAATAGATCTTTGACCGGCTTCCCTATGACAACCAAGAGTGTATATCTGTGTGTATGCACATGTGCACACTCATCTCTCCATTCCAGGAGGGACTGACTTGTCCTGGGATTATAAATTTAGGGACACTCACAGCCCTCTCATCATAATCAGACTATACTTTTTGTTTTGTTATCCTTGGGTCATTTGAGGAAACACACACATGGATATAGCTATATTTTACAAATGTGAATGAATTTGGTAGTTGCAAAGGCTAAATCTGTCCCTCTTACAGACAAGGCCATGAAAAGGGAGATTTGGCTTGCAAGCTCAAGCCTACATATGTTTCTGACTCTCTTGCTACATCACTCAAGAAGAAAAAAACCCACATTACATTCATATGTATAATGCCATGAGTTATTTACCCCTTAGCAGTCAAGGGTAAAGAGTCCATTAAGCTGTCATCGGCCACATTACCAGCAGGAGAAGCTGGAGCGGATAGTTTGGCTTTAGCTGCCCTGGAGCACATGTGCTCTGCCCCAGGATGAACATTGTATGGTGTCCGTGTGTGGTTTTGCCCTAGAAGCAGAAATCAATCACTCCGACTGCTATTAGAGAGATGATCTGGTTGGGAAGGCTTGCTGTGAATGTGGCCACTGTTCATTACTTGGCTCTTTACATGTATTATCTTTTTTTCCTACAGAAACACAGAGGTTTGGAGAGAAAGATTATGCCACAGAGCCTCATGCTGGGGTTTGAACCAGGATCTCACTGGCTCTAAATCCTCTACTCTTAACCACTAGCTATACTGCCTCTCCTGCAAATGTCTTTTGCTAATTCTACACACATGATCTATGTAATGAAAGCTCTGAGTTTTTGAGGGGTTAGATAGTATGTGCCAGGCCTCATGCATTATCTCATTTAATCCTTACTATAACTCTATGAGGAGTCCTGGTGTGGCGCTGTGGGTTAATGTGCCAGACTGCAAAGCCATTTGAACTGCAAAGTCCGTGGTTCAAGCTCACCAGCTACTCCTTAGAAATCCTATACAGGATCGCTATGGATTGGAATCGACTCGATGGCAGGTAACAACAACAATGACATAACCCTATGAGAGTTGTGATAACAGCGCCTTCTATTATTTTGATTTAATAGTTGAAGAGACTGATAGCTTGTCATGATCCACACAAGAGACTTGCCAAAGTCACTCAGCTTGTATACGGTGGTTGTGTGTGAAACACAGTTTGTTTTCTGCTCTGTTCCACTGCCATCCAGCTAACAACATAAGCCCAGAAGCAGAGGCTTCCATAGGCAGTTGCCTTTTCTGAATTCAGTTGAGTTTTCACTGAGTAGCTCAGCTTCTTCCTTCATGTAGATGGAAGCCTTTCCTTTGAATGAACTAATTACATTAAAGAAGCAGAAAAATAATTTATGCATATTATCTAATGAGAATGCTGTTCAGGATATTTTTAGCTCAGCTGAGACATGTTAGGGAGCGTGAGCAAGAGCAGAGCTTGGCGGAAAGTGTTTTAGAAGGAGGGGTAGTTTGAGAATCAGACAGCCCTTAGCTCAAGTTTCAACTCTTACTGCTGCTGGCTTGGTGACCTGCCTCTCTGAACCTATGTCCTCATAAAGTGTGGCTCACAGTATCAACCGTGCAAGGATGTTATAAAACTTGGAGACAATGTGAGTAAAACACGTGATAGATAGGTGGTTACCAGTTCTATCATAATTATTCATTTACCAAATATTTATATCACTATTTCCTGATTTTTTATAGATACATTCATTTTATCCTCATAACCATTCCACTAAATAAGTACTACCAGTATCTCCATATTCCAGATGAGGAAACCAAGGCACCAAAGGTTAGGTAATCTGCCCTAGCTGGGCTAGGATTCAGGCCCAGGCAGACTGTGCCCCTAACCTCCCTAAAGACACTGTCCCTGTTGTTCCCAGATGACTTTCACCACTAGAAGACATACACAGCTCCCAGGACTCAAAAGTCATCATTTTTAGGAGGTACAATCTCCTTTGAGAACTTCAAAAGCTACCTGCAAATTAAAAACAACTCTGTAATAAACACCTTGAGGGACTGAGCAGTTTGGTGTGGGGACTCAGGACTATAGTTTCAGGAGACACTAAGGTCAATTTTCCCAATTTTAAAACATTCAGTGTTCCCATGCTCTGTTCAAACAACTGCCTCTTGGTCCAGGTACAGATTTCTCAGAAGTACAATTAAGTGTTCTG
>NW_006408532.1:1510824-1520910 GCF_000296735.1 Chrysochloris asiatica | reverse complement strand
GGTCGCTATGAGTCGGTTCCAACTCGATGGCACCTGACAACAACAACAAGGTCAATTGGCATAGTAGTCCATAAAGACAATGTTTTACAGCCTATTTTGGTCCATAGCTACTGGGATCTTAAAGGCTTACAAGCAACCTAGCTCTCTTCTCAACCGGAGTAAAAAAGATGAAGAAAATCAAAGATGCAAGGAAACAATTCTTCCAAAGTAGTAATGGACCACATGAGCCCCAGCCTCTACAACCCTAAGACCAGAAGAACTAGATGGTACCCAGCTACAACTGCTGATTGATCTGCAAGAGATCACAACAGGAAATCATGAAAAGAGTAGGAGAAAACAAAACTCAAAATTATGAAAAAAGACTAGGCTTACTGGTCAAACAGAGACTAGTGAAACCCCCAACTTAGACACTCTCCAAGCTTAGATCTGACCTCATACCTGTAACTAAACTTTCAGTCAAATGATAGGCAGGACTATAAGGTGAACAATAATACCATTTGAGACCAACATGGCACCATTTGCCCAGGGGTAAAGCTCAGAAGACAGGAAAGGGATAGAAAAGAAAGACAAACAGAAACGGGAAACACAGGGAGGAAGTTGATAGAGAGATGTTAAACTGTGGGAACTGCAAACAATGTCACAAAACAAAATGTGTATGAAGAGTTGATTGGAAAACCAATTTGCTCTGTAAATTTTCATCCAAATCACAGTAAACAAGCAAATAAAGAAAAACAAACAAGTTAACTCTGTCACTCAAATGGGCCAGAAGATCTCCTTCCCAGTGTCATAGCCGCTCTGATCAGCAAAACCTCTGCTGAGGCCACAAGGTCAGAGAACTAGGATCTTAAACCCCATTTGGATGTTAAGGCAAATCTGTCACTGTCACTCATTATGCCTCAATCTGCAAAGTGGGGGAAATACTAGTATGAAAACTCTAACATTCAGTCAAGGACATTTTCTGTTTCCAATTAAAATACTAAAATAGTTATATAAGGCATCAGCTTAGGAGTAGGTGTAGTTGAAATAAGGAAAAATAATGTCTGCATGGAGATAACTGTACATAAAATGTATATATAAATACATATACAGGTACACAAAATGTATAAAATAAAGAAAAAATTAGCATGGGATTCCAAGAGTAGAATGGGGCAGAGTTCTACAAACTTTCCAGCTCATTTAAAGGGTAGAGGTACAGGATGACAGTTTTGAAAATGTAAAAGAACAGGATCTATAAAGTTTAGGTCTGGGTCCTGCCTAGATGGCTGGCCCAATCAGGTAGAAGTGGGGAGCAGCCCCAGGATAGAGGTTCCCAGAGGTCCTGACATGTAGAATTAATGCCCAAGGTGGTTTGAAAGGATAGGGTTTCTATGGCAGGCTGTACATTTTTACAGGAACAGAAAGACTCCTCTTTCTCCCATGGAGCTGCTAGTGGATTTGACTCTGAGGTTAGCAGCCCAATGCATAACCCTTTTATTTATTTGTATTTGTATTTGTATCCCTAGTACCAAGAATAAAGCATTAAGCACACAGTAAGCCCTCTTGAAAGGTTGCTGAATGCTACACTCACTGCAGGAGAGGGGAGAAGAATTGGGCCCTAGCTTGGAGCACAAAAGAGTTCTAAGTATGGGACCTGGCACAGAGGAGGTATTTGGTGAATTAGTGAATGGAAGGTTGATGACATCTAACTTGGATCTCCAAATACTAACAATGCTTAGCCAAATGCACTGACTGTGTCACATAAAGCCAGCAGACTGGACTAGAGCTGGAGGCTGGTGAGACTTGGGGAAGGAGCATGTGGTCTGATGAGAGCCTATAGGTACTAATAGGAATTCAATTCATATTGTTATCTGGGTAAGGCTTAAATCAGTGGTTCACCAACCTGCTTGTAGATGAGCAACACTGTGGAGCTTGGTAAAACACAGAGCCTCTGATGTTGCTTATAAATTAGAATTTCTAGGATGAGTACTATAGGCCCTATGGTACCAACAACAATCACAGGTGATGCTGATACACATCTGAAGGGGGGCTTCAAAAAGCTCATGGAAAAATTCTATTCTCCTTTAATTAGTAGTTAGTTATGGGAACCAAGACCTTAAATAATCAATTATCTTTGGTCTTTCTTGGAATTTGACTTTTATTGGTTGTTGGTTGTAAAGAAGAGTACCGTCTTTAACCTGTGAGCTATAACAGTTAACATTGAGTCATTACCAAATGCAAGGCTAAGCTATGTGTTTCATAAGTATTAACACATTTACTTTTCACAGTGATGCCAGTAGGAAGGTACTTTCATCTCTATTTTACAAGTAAAGACACTGAATCTATGAGAAGCTAACAACTTGCCCAAGGTCACTGAGAGGATAGTCTGGCGACAGAATCTACACTCATAGCTTCCATCTATAGAAATAGATTTATATCTATCACTTTAAACTCATGAATAGGCAAGAGAGGACTGCAAAGGAAAAACATGTGCTATTTATTCTTGTATTCTATTTTGTTAATCATATTATCATCATATTAATCATATTATTATCATTAAGAAAAATAACATTGATGACTTAATGAACACATCAGTGAGGGGAAACCACAACAAGAGGAAACATAGTATCTTAATGAACTAACAAAAGAACCCACAGTTAGGAGTGAGAGTATTTGGGCTGAATCCTGACTCTGTCACTTGCCAACTGTTTGATCTCAGGGAAGTCCCTTAGGCCCACTGCATAGCAGCTTCTTCACTTTTGTGGAGAGGACAATAGTCCCTGATTATTGATCATTTGGAAAAACATAAACCATTAAATATTTGCAAAATGATATTATTGACAATAATAAAATAATGGACCATATAATCCAAGAATAGGTAAGCACCCTGACAGTCACTATCATTTATAAGGACAGGGCTCAAGCAATTATATTTCGGCTTCAAAAGAGGGTCAGAAAAAGGCCAAACTCAATGATTGTTGTTTGTTGATTAGTTTAGTTTGTTGACTCTGACTCATAGTGACCCTATATAGAGTTTTTGAGGAAAGACTGGTGGATTTGAACAATCAACCTTGCAGTTCAAACTGACTTTGCGGTCCAGTATTTATCCTACAGCACCACACAGAACTCCTAACTCAATATACTAATATATTAACTTAATATAATCCAATACACTAAGTCCAAATTTAAGAAAGTATTTCCCAAATCTTGCTTTGTGGCTTATAATTTCTAGATGTGCCTCAAAATTAGGGGTTTGTGTTATTTATTTAATTATTCAATAAATATTTATTGGTCATTGGCAGCATGCCAGGCTCTGGACTGGATGCAGAAGTAGAGGTATGGAAAAGTCTGATGTGGCTTCTGCCGTTTTCAACCTGACAATTTAGCAGAATAATACCTACCCGGGTTTATCTAATACCAAACATACTAGGAATCTTACATTTTTTATTTCACTAAATCTTCAGGAGTTGGGTATTATCATTTCCTTATTTAAGATGAGGAGTCATGGTGTGGTTGGTGCTGTAGGATAAGCACTGGACCGCTAACCACAAGTTCGGTGGTTCAGATCCACCAGTTGCTCCTCAGAAACCCTGCACAGGGTCGTTATGAGCAGTAACTGACTCAATGGCTCTTAACGACAACAACAACATTTAAAATGAGGAAACTAAGGCTCAGAGAGTTTAAGCCATTTTCTTCAAGTTCACTCAGCTGGCATACCTCAGTCTAACCCCAGAGTCCATTTTCTTAGCTCCCAATTTATCTTGTGAGTACTCATCTCTTAGGAGACCCACAATGCAGTATGTTACATGCAAGGCTGTCAGAAATTCTACAGCAAAGAAACCTATTTAACTTAGTATGCATTTTCCAAACTTTAAAAATCACATACTGTTGGGTTGTTTGAGGGGTGAGGGGAGGGGAGGGTGGCAACATCACTATTAATGAGCTGTGGATTCTTTCTGCAGAATAGGACCACAACATGCAATAGAATTGAAAACATATGTTCCCACAAAAGCTCGTAAATGATTGTTCATAGCAGCATTATTCATAATAGCCAGGAGGTGAAAACAACCCAAGTATTCATCAACTTATGACTGAATATATAAATAAATGTGGTATATCTATACAATGGAATATTATTTAGCAATGAAAACAAACTGTTGATACATGCTATAGCATGGATGAACCGCAAAAGCATTATGCTAAGTGCAAGATGTCAGACACAAGAAACCACATATTGTATGATTACATTTATATGAAATATTCAGAATAAGCGAATCCTTAGAGACAGAAAGCAGATTGGTGGTTTTCAGGGGCTGGGAGGGGGGGAGGAAAGGAGAGTGATTGCTAATGGGTGGGGGGTTTCTTTCAAGGTTAATGAAAATGTTCTGGAATTAGATAGTGGTAATGGTTTTAATATATCCTGGGAATATATTAAAAACACTAGATTTCACACTTTAGAAGGGCGAATTTTATGACGTGTCAATTTTAAAAAATTTAACTATAGCTCTGGTGGTGCTATAGGATAAGCACTGGATTGCTAACCACAAGATTCATAGTTCAAGCCATGGGAGAAAAGGTGAGACTATCTTCTCCTGTGAAGATTTACAGTTTTGGAAACCCTAGAGGGTCACTGTGGAATTAACTTAATGGCCAAGGGTTTGGTTTGGGTTTGGAAATGTACTAAGAAAAAGTCATGATAATAGGCCATCACATCTTGATGTACAGACAATTTGTTCTGCTCTTGTATACTGTGGTGCCTTAGAGCTCTTTGGGAGTTGCTCTAATAGGCATAACCTGTTGCCACTGAGTTGATTCCTACTCATAGCCACCCTTTAGGACAGAGTAGAACTGCTTCTTAAGGAGCTCTGGTAGCGTAGTGGTTACGAATCGGGCTGCGAACCTTAAGGTCAGCGGTTCTAAACTACCAGCCGCTCTGTGGGAGAAAGATGAGGCTTTCTACTCCCACAAAGATTTACACCCTCGGAAACCCTGTACAGGGTCGCTATGGGTCGGAACCGACTCGACGGCACTTAACAACAACAAGAACTGCTTCTTAGGGTTTCTGAGACTGTAAATCTTTGTGGGAGGAAACAGCATTATCTTTCTCTGGTGGGTTTGAACCACTGACCTTGTGGTTTGCAGCCCAGTGCTTAACTCACAACACCACCAGGGGTCTATTTTCAATAGACATAGCCCCTTAAATTCTATGCAGAAACACCAAACAAGTATAGAGGAGTAAGGACAAGCTTGGAAACAGGAGCATCCAAGTGTCACTGTAGGTAGTATTACACATACTCTTGGGCTTTTATCTGCTACCTCGGCTTGCTGTTTAGTGCCATTGAGCTGGTTCTGACTTGTAGAGACCTTGTAAAGGGTTTCTGAGGAGCTGCTGGTGGGTTTGAACCGCCAACCTTGGAGTTAGCAGTCCAACACTTATCCTACAGCACCACACTAGGACTCCTCCTCATCAGAAGGTTTCAGTTCCAACCACTAACTATGCAATGTACTTGGCAGAAAGGTATTGATTTATTTGAATGACATCAGATTCCCCTAGATTTAAAGGGATTATAAAACAATAAACCAATGAATTATAGAACTTGGAATTGACAGGACTTTGGAGATAGTTCCTCTGGCCTGATTCTTCATCTTGGCACATGGAGAAACTGAGGTTCTGAGAAATGTAGTGGCTTGCCCAACGTTACAGAGCCACGCATGGCTGAGACTACGGACTGTCTTCTCAGTATCTGTCCACTCCTTCTTCACTGGAAATGATTCCCATCCCCCCTACACACCCATTTTCAACTCTGCACATGATTGTCTAGAATCAAAGCTATATTTCCTGGCCTCTCTTAGAGTGGCATGTGGTTGTGTGATTAAGTTCTGGTCACGGGATGTAAGTGGTATGAGCAACTCTTGGGAAGTGTATTTAAATGTTGGGGGCAGATTCTGTCCTTCTTCCTTCCTGCTGACTGGGTTGCAGATGTGATAGCTATCATTCAGGCAGCCATCCTGGACCATGAGGTGGAAGCTGCATGTGGAGAATGAGGAATCAATAAGGTAGAATTCTAGGCCCCTGATAATTACAAATCTCTCATACCATGTCTGTAGTGTTCATCTCCAGATCTTATTATGTTGTTGTTTTCAAGGCCGTTGAGTCAGTTCTGACTTACAGTGACCCTGTATAGGTTTTCTGAGGAGTGGCTGGTGAGCTTGAACCACCGACCTTGAAGTTCAAACCAACCTTGCAGTCCATTGCATTAACCCGCAGTGCCATACCAGGACTCCAGATCTTATTATATGTGGGGAAAATAAAATTCTATTTTCTTGAAGCTGTTAATTTGGTTTTCTGTCACTTTCAATCAAACTTAATGATAACTGATGTTATTGTTGTACTTTCAAGTAGATTTAGGCTCATGTTGTTGTTGTTGTTGTTATGTGCCGTGGAGTCGGTTCCGACTCATAGTGACCCTGTACAGGGTTTCCGAGGCTGTAAATCTTTCTCCCGTGGAACAGCAGGTAGTTCCGAACTGCTGTCCCTGAGGTTCGCGGCCCGATTTGTAACCACTATGCTGTGACCCTTTATAGGATTTCCAAGGAGTGCTGGTGGGTTTGAACCACTGACCTTGTGGCAATCAGTCCAGTGCTTATCCTACAGCATACATTGGCTTTGGAATTCAATCCTCCTGAGTCCAAATACAGAATTATTTGGTTAGTATTATTATTAATAAAAACCAAATTATGCTGGTTTGTATATTTTTAAAAACCTCATTGCTGTAGAGTTAATTCTAACTCATAGTGATGGTATAGGACACGGTAGAACTATCCTATAGGGTTCCTGGCCTGTAATCTTTCTGAAGAAGGACCTCTGGCAGCGTAGTGATTATGAATCAGGCTGCGAACCTCAAGGTCAGCAGTTCGAAACTACCAGCTGTTCTGCAGGAGAAAGATGAGGCTTTCTGCTCCCGTAGAGATTTACAGCCTCAAAAACCCTATACAGGGTCACTATGAGTTAGAACCAACTCCAAGGCACATAACCAACCAACCAACCACCAATCTTTCTGGAGAGGAACCCTGCTGGTGCAATGGTTAAGCATTCTACTGCTAACTGGAAGGTTGGTGGTTTGAACTCACCAGTAGAAAGATGTGGCAGTTTGCTTCCATAAAGACTGACACTCTTAGAAACCCTATGGGGTAGTTCTAGTATGTCCTATAGCATTGCTCGGAGTCAGAATCGACTTGACGGCAATGGATAATCTTTATAGAGGCTAAGTAATTTTCCCAAGGTCGCACTGGCCCCTATAGGACACTATTTTATGATGTGAGATCCTCATCATTCTCTATACCCATTTTCCAGAGAAGGAAACAGAAGGAGACACTTGTTTATTTGCATAAAGTCTTTCTGTTAGTGGTACAGGCAAGCATTAGAAACCAGACTCCTAGCTCCCAGCCTAGTGTTCACTCCCTAGACCACCCTGTTGTCTCAGAGGCCACCTGGGCATAATATCCCCAACCTCTAATTCCTGTCTCCCCCTCACACCACACACACACACACACACACACACATACACCAGCAGGCACCCAGACATTTTTGTGGCCAGGATGGCTACAACTTCCTTTGTAAAGCAGCCAGATTTGCCCTTCACCAAATAACTGTTTTATTTATAGTCTCCTGCTTAGAGCTTTTGAACTGACTGCTCATTCCAGGGAAGATCTTGATAACAACTGTTCCTTGGAGAGGGTTCATAGGAAACAAGGGGAATAAACACCACAGAGCCCTTGGCTGTCTAGCAGAGCTTTGCTCCTGGGGGTGTTTATAAGTTGGTGTTGGTGTCTGGGTGTAAAAGGCTTTGAATTCGAAAACGCAGTTTGGACATTTTTACATTTCATTATTATTTTTAATTAGAAAAAAAAAAAAGTTCACCTTTTGCTGTCAATAACCTCAGGCCATAGGCACAAGAGAAAATGATCTTTATCCAGAAAATTACTCCAAAAGAAGGGGTCTTTTCTACCACTTAACTTTTTGTCTTCCTTGCTCACTGCCTGTCTGGGGACTGAAGATCAGTTACTGTAATGACTGTTCTGAGTGGGGGACAGAGAGGCATTCCAGGAATTTTCAGGAGCTGAAATGGTAGAAGGAATGAGTGATATTTCAGAACAAAAAACAAAACAAAACAAAACACCCCAAGAAAAGCTTAATTTCAAAAGTTATCTAAGAATTTATAGTGTGTTTTGATTTGTAGTCTACAGATTAGATTAGTAAACACACGTAAGCTCTTGCTTACCTTGCTTATTGGGCACTCTGTCCCTGTTAGAGATTGTAAATTTGAAAATCTTTGATTCTATAAGGAGCAGTGGGCTTGCAAGACAGATGCCAGCTATAACTAGAAGCAGGATCTTTGATGTGGTGAAAAACTGTAAAATTCACTACAGATTAGTAAGTAAGCACAAGTAAATTCGTGCTAATCTTGCCTATCGGATAATCTGAAAATGAGTGGAGGATAAACTCATAGGATTATTGTGCAGCACTTAGTTTAGAGAAAAGGAGCTCTGGTTTTTGTGAGTTATGCGCTGCGCTGCTAATCAACCACAAGGTCAGCAGTTCTAATTCACCAACCAGTCCTGGGTGGCGTGGCGGGGGGGTTGGGGGGAGACGAGGCTTTCTGTTCTAGTCAAAATTTACAGCCTCGCAAACCCTGTACAGGGCCGCTATGAGCAAGAAAATGGCACACAACCACCAATTCAGAGTACTCACCCACTCATTAAATGGTAGCTGATGGTACTGTCATTATTGCTTTCTTTGTGATCCTTCCAGGCCTACAGGGTATGAAGTTGGGGTGGTCATAAAAGTGAGGCCCAAGGGGAAGTAGAGGTAGGTAGAAGGTTAGTGACCTTGGCTTTCAAATATCTTCATTTGTGATAAGTTAATTTTTATCAAAAACTGTCATGGTGACCTGAGATTTCTGTATTGAAGACCCCACATGGCTGATAGAGGGAGGCATAGGTTCTCAAGGGAAGGGGCAGAGCTGAGCCTATGAAGATCCCAGTTGGCTCTTTTATGGGTGTGTGTGGTCTGAGGAGAGAGAAAGTGGTCTCTATCAGGGACCATGTAGGGAAGTGAATAAATAGTGTGATAGAAAGTCTGTGGTTGAATGTGTGGAAATTTTGAAGGGACAACTCATGTCTTCATCGAGACCTAAGTGAGAGGTAGATTGTCTCAAGCAAGAGCTACTGGATGGATGGACTCCATAGAGAAGTAACTCCAGGAGAACAGAGGCTTTAGGATCCAGTGGATTCTGGGATCTCTGTGGGATTTTGATCTCTTCAGGGGGGTTGCAAGTGAAGGTTTCTATGGGAAAACGGTGGGACGAGGGTCCCTAGGGGCCTGTAAGGGGAAGCCCAAGTCTCTGGGAGCAGAATATGCTGAGCTTGAGGGGAGACGTGCTTTTGGATACGCTGTTCCCCTTTCTCCACCCGCAGGTGGCCCCGCCTCCCACGAGCGGACTACACTTCCCAGCCAACCCCGCGGGCGGCGGCGGCGGTGGCGCGGGCGGGAGGGGGCGGTGGTGTGAGAGGCGGAGGGGGCGGTGCAAGCCGGGCACGCGCGCCGGCGACTATGGCGTTCGCCGGGTTGGAGCGTGTACATTAGCCCCAGGAGGCGGTGGCGGCGGCAGCGGCAGCGGCGAGGGAGCGAGCCTCGCGCGGGCGGGCCCCAGCCTGAGGGAAGGGAGGAAGGGGCGGGGAGAGCGCCAGAGGGAGGCCGATCGGTCGCAGGCGGGCGGGCAGCGCAGCGCCGAGCGGGGCCCGTGGGTCCATGAGGAGGCCCGGGGACCATGGGCTCCAGGATCAAGTGAGTGCGGCCGGGCCGGGCCGTGAGATCCTCATCATTCTCTATACCCATTTTCCAGAGAAGGAAACAGAAGGAGACACTTGTTTATTTGCATAAAGTCTTTCTGTTAGTGGTACAGGCAAGCATTAGAAACCAGACTCCTAGCTCCCAGCCTAGTGTTCACTCCCTAGACCACCCTGTTGTCTCAGAGGCCACCTGGGCATAATATCCCCAACCTCTAATTCCTGTCTCCCCCTCACACCACACACACACACACACACACA
>NW_006408532.1:1455416-1510724 GCF_000296735.1 Chrysochloris asiatica | reverse complement strand
GGGCGGCGAGGCCGGGCCAGGGCTGCAGGCCTCTGGCCGCGTGGGGCATTTGTTACTGGGACCCGAGGGGCGCCCCGCGTGCAGGCGTCACGCGGGGTGGGAGACGGTTGCCATGGCGATCCAGGGAGGCACTGGGGCGGGGTGCGCGTGGGGCTGGGAGGGTGCGGGTGGTCAGGTGTCCTCTCTTTACCTGAAGGCGGGAACAGCCCAGATTACAAGGTGCCTCCCACTCCAGGTTAGCACGGAGCCCTGGAAAATGGTCATAAAACTGTTGAGAGGGCACAGACAGGAAATCTCCGGAAGCAACTTCCCAAATGGGTGTGTTTGGGGCGCCCCTGAGACTTGGCAGCTCCTGGGAGGCTGCAGCCTGGCTGTGTGAGGCCTCCGCCCCCCACAGAAGTCGCGTGAGGTTCGTAGAGGGAGGGGCCACTCTTGGTCTTAAGGTCTGGAGGGCCTGAGGAGGAAGGCCCTCCTTATCTGTGAAAGTCTCCACTCAGCTAGGGCCAAAGGCTATGCTACATTCCTTCAAGGAAGATACCTCTCCGGGCTGTAATTGAGCACTGATCTTGATAATCTTTGGAAAGGTTTTGTAATCCAATCTGACAAATTCCATCACTCTTTGATTTCCTTGGAGTCCCCAGTCGGAGGGTTAATTTTCTGGGAAATTATCTAACTTCAGAACTCCACATTGAAACATTGTTGCCCTCCTAGATTTAGAAGTTGACTTTGGAAAGTGCAACTTTTATTCTGTCCAATTTGGGTGTGTTGCTTTGGACTCTATCTCCCTTCCCAGCCAGGTCCTCTTCTGGCCTCTCCCATCAGTCCCAGAACATGAGATGTTTTATCTCTAATCACTAGCAAATGTTCAGTATTTCTCTATGACCTTGGAAACCCTGTACAGGGTCGCTATGGGTCGGAACCGACTCGACGGCACTTCACAACAACAACAACAAATAGAATTGTTTAAGGGCATTTGAAAACAAAGTTGACGACTTAGGCTTTTCCTTAAAACAGCTTTCATAAGACACTGTAAACTCTCTTACCAGAAAGTCTGTGGCATGTGTTTATTTCATCATTTTGAGTTTTGTGCCTAGGGAAGTTTGAAAGGGGAAGGGCTTTCAGAGCCAAATCTCATCATTATTGGGACATTATCTCTCTTGTACAGGTGCTGCCCAGTCAGTGCGGTCCATTGCCCAGCTTTGCAGTTCTCTGTGCGGTTTAGGCTTCCCATTCACAAAGTGTGTCTTACTGTGTGCTACAGAATGGAAGTGCTAGTATGGCGCTATAGGATAAGCACTGGACTGCTAAAAACCTCAAGGTCGATGGCTCAAACCCACCAGCCGCTCCTCAGAAACCCTGTATAGCAGATGTGGGGAACCTTTTTTTCTGCCAAAATTTCTAACATCATTTGCAGGCCCTACAAAATTATCAGACTTAAAAATTAGCCAGCTATGTTTTGTCACATGTGCTGGACAGCAAGGTCAGTTTGAGCCTGAAGGTCAGAAGTTCAAACCCACCAGTGGTTCCTCGGAAACCCTATATAGGGTCACTGTGAGACAGAACTGACTCAATGGCACTTTAACACCACCACCAACTATGTGATGACTGAAACAGCAGTTGCCATGGCAGGGCCAGACCAAATGATTCTGGAAAGTCTGCGGCTCGGACATATGGGTTGGGTGTATGCTGTATGGGGTCAACATGAGTTGTAAACCAACTTGTTGGCACTTGAACAACAGTAATGTGCTGTAGCAGCCCTGAGACATTTACTAAACAAAACTAGAAAAGTTTGCTTATGATAATGCAATATGGGTGAGTTGGGTGAACATGCTGCTAATTCTGTATTTTCTTGGAATTGAAGGTAAAGCATACTCCAAATGTGAGTTTAAGAGGCATGGGAGATAAAAAAGACGTGGTTTGTGAAGCATTGGGATTTAAGAGGCACTCCAAGTTGAGCTACTATTTCCATGTAAGAGTTAAACTTGGATTTCAATAGCCCTTAAAAATACTTTCTAAAAGACACCCTAGAATCCCAGAGTGTGCTCATGAGACTGTTTACCCTTCTTATTACAGAGAAGTTCAGAAAGTGTCTGACATGAGACAGTCAGTGTCAGAACTAGCATTAAAATCCAGCAAGTAAAAGTTCAGATGACTAGGTATCAAGTTCTTCCCTTTCTCTTGAATGTAGCTGGGTGATGCATACCATTTAAGTGTGTTTTGTGGAACTCATCACTGTAACATCTGAGAACTTGGGCGAGGGAATTTACTAAGGCATGAAATTGTATTAAGCGTGAAATTACTATAAAGAATGGCCCTCTTGATCTTGAAACTTAGACTGTTCCTTGATAAAACCTAGACTTGCAAACTGTGTTGACTTGGCTTGTGGTGAGACTGAAAATATGAAGAGAGAAGTTATTAAAAGTAGCTGTGATTTATGATGACCAGGGATTATGCAATGTCTGACTGTAATTAGGAATGTGATGGACAGTTGGCATGGAAACCATCTACTTAGCAGCTGCCCTAGTTGTTGAAGAAAACAGAACTTTGGTTACTACTGACCATTCCAGCCTGACAGGACAGAATAATCTATACCCCCAGGTATTTACATGACTGTGGTGAAATTTTAATGTGTACAGGCTCCATTAGCTAAGACAATCTTGGAGAGGGGGACAGGGGGACAGAACACTGTGGGGCCCTTGAGCAGGAGAGCTTTGTTGCTGCTTGTATTCTCCATTCCTCTTGCTTTTTATCTTTGATGCTATGGTGAAGTGAGTGCAAACTTTGGAATGAGATCTGGGTATGACTGTTCATCAACTCAAATTTTGTATAGATTATCTCTTTCATTTTCAATTTTCCTGGTGGGCAGACAATACCATGTTGCAGGGTCATTATGAGGAATCAACACAATACCAACATGAATATTGGAACCATATTAAAAACTGAAATGGTTAGTTGTCTTTTACACTTCGTTTATCAAAAGACTTATTAGAACATCAGCCTAGTCCACATGGTATATTTTATACCAGAAATGTCAGAGAAAGACATGCTTCAGTTAACGGATAAAAAAAGCTTTGATGGTCAAAGAATTAGAATCTTAATGTACAAAGCAAGGCTTAATATTGTCTGATAATTAAAAAAATAAAACTGATTAAAAACAACACTGTGTGTCATTGTGTAGCTGATGTGTATTGGATAATCAGTAAAGCATGTAAACTGTTAGGCACAGGTATTGAGATTTTAGTGCATGATCAAACTTTCAAGTTAAAATGGCTGAGTATAACCTCAATAAAGGCACCATGGAATGCTTTATGTGAACCATATCATCAAATCATCAAAACTGTCCAATGATGTCAGTGCTACAATTTGCTAACCACATTTTTCAAATGGGATAGTTTATAGGCCTGAAATCAGATGCCATCCCCAGGAAGCCTGCCCTGGTGCCAGGTCTCCCTACTTCCCCACCACCCACACTCCCACCTGGGTCAGGTGCCCCTCATTTGTGTTTCTATGGCCTCTTGTGTTTATCACTACCGCAGACAAAGTCCAGTGACTTGTCTAGCTCCTATTTTAAGCAAGACACAAACTTCTTGAGATCAGGGGCACTCTTATTTTTATTTGAGCTCCCTCTGTAAACCTACTACCTGGCACATAGTTTTTTAGTAAGAGTTTGTGAAATTAAGCAGTACATTAGAACTGGAATTAGAATCCTAAGTAAGTTCTCTGGCTTGTATGTACATATTTTTAAAAGAACAACTTGATTATTTGAACCTTTTTAGAGGACGAGTTTCTATATTTCATTGTTTTAAAGCCAAAATGCTATGCTCTTCACTAGGAGTGGGGAATGTCTGGGCCATGGGCCATATGTTGTTGTTAAGTGCCGTTGAGTCAGTTATGACCCATAGCGACCCTGTATACGGTTTCCAAAGAGCAGCTGGTGAGCTTGAACTGCTGATTTTGCAGTTCAAATTACTTTGCAGTCCAGTGCATTAACCCACAGTGCCACACCAGGACTCCATGGGCTGTTTGGTGGTGGTGGTGGTGGTGGTCGCGGTGGTGTACCATGGAATCGGTTCTGACTCAGCGACCCTGTATAGGGTTTCCAAGGCTGTAAATCTTTATGGGAGCAGAAAGCCTCATCTTTCTCCTGTGGAACAGCTGGTAGTTTTGAAATGCTAACCTTGAGGTTAGCAGCCCAACTTGTAACCACTATGCTACCAGAGCTCCTTCCATGGGCTGTGTTGTTGTTTAATGCTGTCGATTTGATTCCGACCCATAGCGGCCCTGTATAGGGTTTCCAAGGAGCAGCTGGTGAGCTTGAACCACCGACCTTGCAGTTCAAATGGCTTTGCAGTCTGGCACATTAACCCACAGCGCCACATAAGACCCCTGAAATCATTTGGTCTGGCAAGGCAACCTCAGGTCCAGCCATCACATTAGGGTTGAGCTAATTAAATGCTTGACCAAATATAGTAGGCTAATTTTTCGGTTGATAATTTTGTGTGGCTCATGTATGATGTTATAAATTTTGGAAGAAAAAAAGTTCCCCACCCCTGCTGTATACAGAAAGCTCTTTACTAAAGACAGTTTAGTCCCTGTTCATCTTAATAAAGGAACATTGCCTTGCCTGAAACCAAATATAATTGACAAGGAAAGAGAAAGTCACCAGGATGCAGGTAGCACCGTGGAAAGCTCTTAAACCTTAAACCTGAGGGGACTTGTATCGGGAGGGATAAAAGGAGCAGCGGTGACTGGCAATCTTTGACAGGTATGTTTAAATCATATTTAGTTTCTGAGTGATCCCAGTGGACTGGAATGTGGTTAATATGAAACAATTTAACTGATAGTGCAGACACACAGCAGGAAACTGTGTGGCAGTTTAATATTGCTTGTGGTGACATCCTAGAAATTGTTTCCAGGCACCAAGTGCAGGAAATGGGTAGTAAGTAATCGAAGGAAATATTCTAAGTGAGTTTGAAGAAACCTGACACATTTATGGACTCAGAAAAGCTATGTTAAGATTTGAAGGCATAGGAACAGGATAGGGCAATTGCTTTGGCCTTGTGGTGGTATTTATTCTGCACTATACCTGGTGTGGTGCTGTAGGATAAGCACTGAACTGAGAACCACAAGGTTGATTCAAACCCACCAGTGGTTCCTTGGAAACCCTGTACAGAGTTGCTGTGAGTAGAAATTAAAACTCAACGGAACTTAGCAACAAGACCATGTAAATCCGTTTTTTGTTGCTGCCAGACTCTGAGCTCTGTGAGGCTGGTGACCAAGATATTCATTCATTCATTCACTCATCTGCTATTGCAGTAAGAAGTGCCAAGCACTAAGTGTTCAACAACATTAGCTGTTATTATTATTGTCATAATTAGGTGACTGGCAGGCAGTGTGCTAAGTACTAGGGACACAACAGTGAAGAGATTGGTTATGGCCTTTCAAAGTTCTTATAGGACAGATGCAAAACAAAACACTCCCCTTCTTGCCTCCCTTCCCCCTGGATATTATGTATTTAGATAGTATGTAATTTTAGAGGTACAGCCAATGATGAATAAATCAATTAGTGAAGGACAGACCATCTTCCTATGGGGTCAAGGAAGGAAGGGTTTATCAAGGAGATAATGTTCTAGGTGAAACATTAGAGATGGATAGGGTATAAAAGGAGTAAGGATGTAGCAGAGATCGTAGAAGCAATGGTAGTAATGATGGAGTGGTGGGGCAGCGGTGGAGGTGATGGAGGTGGTGTTGATGAGGCAGTGATGATGGGGCAGTAGTAATGATGGCGGTGCTGGAGGTGGTGGTGAGGGTGGGGTGGTGATGATGGGGGCAGTGGTAGTCTCAACAGAGAGTAGCATGTGAGAGGACATGACGCATTAGAGAAATAAAAATGACCATTTATTAGGCACTTAAATGCCAAGCATTGTGCGAGATATTAGGGATTATAATGGTGAACAATACAGATTCATTCCTACTCATTGCGCTTATGGTCTATTGGCACTGAACCATTAAGAAAAGTCAGTTCACAGGGTTGTGGCAAAGTGGATGGAAATGAACAAGATGCTGGCAGCAGAGTGGCTCTTCTATTTTAGACAGAGTGATGAGGGAAGGCCTCACTGTAGAGATGACATTTGAGCTAAGATTTAAAGGATGAGATGGTGCTGTCATGTAAAGAGAGTGGGCAAGACTTTTCATTCCAGGTAAAGGGTAGAGCATCTATAGATGCCTGTGAGTTTGAATAGTGACTGATAGCATACAGGTTTGATGTGAGGTCACAGAGAAAATTGGGGCCCTAGCAGGGCCGTGTGGGTCTGGTAATCTGAAAGCTTTATTGAGATATAATTCCTATATTATAAAATCCATCCTTTTAATGCATCCATTGTTTTTAGCATATTCACCTCACCACTATCTAATTTGAGAATATTGTAATCATCCCATACCTTTTAGCAGTCACTCATCACCCACCTCCCCTACTTCCCAATCCCTGGCAACCATTAATCTACTTCTGTTTCTGTAGATAATCCTATTCTGGGCATTTCATATGAACAATGTTCCATTGTATGGACATTCCAATTTGTTTATCCACATTTTTTTGTTGATGGACATTTGAGGTGTTTTTACTTTTTGACTGTTATGAATAATGCTGCTTTGAACAGGCATGTACAAGCTTTCCTATTTTGTTATTTCTCTTCTGCCTTGGACTAAAATTGGTGAGTCGTAGAATAACTATGGAGTCCTGGTGTGATGTTGCAGGATAAGCACTGGACTGCAAGGTTGGTGATTCAAACTCACCAGCTGCTTCTCGGAAACCCTATGAGTTGGAACTGACGACATCACTTAACAATATAGCTAACTATAACATTTTGAGGAACTACCAAACTGTTTTCCAAAGCAGCTGTGTATGGCTTTGTGTAAAGTGGTAACTCCTTGTGGCTTTGATTTGGCTCACATGAGTTGTGTAGACAACAAAAGATTGGACAGTTTTCTTAGAAGAGGTTGGGAAGGAAAGGTGAGATTTGAAGACTGGACGAGGGATTCCCAAAGGAAGAATTGTTGTTAAGGGCCGTTGAGTCGGTTCCGACCCATAGCAACCCTGAACGGGGTTTCTGAGGCTGTAAATCTTTACGGGAGCAGAAAGCCTTATCTTTCTCCTGTGGAACAGCTGGTAGTTTCGAACTGCTGACCTTACGGTTCGCAGTCCGATTTGTAACCACTATGCTACCAGAGCTCCTTTCAAGTCCTATATGACTTGAAAATTGGGATAAATCCGTCTCATTGTTTTTAAGTATAGAGAAGCAGCATTGGTCTCTTCAGATAGCTCTGCTGCAGTCTTTTTTTGGTCTGCTCTTTAAAGGATCTCGTTACCAAAATACAAGACAGGCTTGCTTATTGAAGCCTGTGGTATAGCACAACTGATGTGTCTCCTTGCAATGTGATGAGAGTAGGAGTTTAGATGTGACTTCTCCAGGACTTCATCCTCTAATGCTTCTCTCTCTAGAATACTCTCACCCACTCCCTGTGAGAGATGGTGTAAAGAGATGTGGCAGTGAAACAAAAGTCTCTTTGGAGACTTGGCTCTCCATTATTAATGCATAGAGTCAACCACTTAAATTTTCATTTTTCTGGAAAATTGGTTCTTCTCCATCTTTCTAATCTTAGCTCATGTGGACGACTTGGAGGTGGTTGTATAACACATATGAGGGATCTTCGAAAAGTTCATTGAAAAATTCCAGTCTCTTCAGTTTTCATTTGTCCATGAATTTATTGACACCTCCTTCTCAAAAGAAGGTTGGAAGAGGGGAAGTAAAGCCTGAGCTATTGCTTGAGGAAGTATGTAACAGGTGTAAGCTCTGGGCTGGAATTCTGCTTGCAGGCTGCAAAGAGCCTTTTTCCTGACTCTAGGGGAAAACCTGGAGTCCTGGTATGGAGATGCAGGATAAGCACTTGACTACAAGGTCAGTTTGAACCACAAGGTTGGTGGTTCAAACTCACCAGCTGCCCCTTGGAAACCCTATACAGGGTCACTATGAGCTGGAACTGACTCACTTAGTAACAACAACAACAACAACAGGGGATTTCTAACATCCTTTTTGCCTAAAAGGATTTTCTTGGGAAATAAATAAGAAAAATAAAACAAACCATAGTTGGTTTCCTCTGCTTTGATTGGAATTCATACCTACTGTTTCCAAGTAGTTAGGACTTGTAAAGGAACCAAATAAGGAAGTAAATAAAAACTACGTTCAAAATGTCTAAGTTGCTGTAGTTAAGAGGTGGTTGTTTTTGCTGTTGTTAAGTACCATGGAGTCGGTTCCGACTCTTAGCTACCCTGCACAGGATTTCTGAGGCTGTAAATCTTTATGGGAGCAGAAAGCCTCATCTTTCTCCTGTGGAACAGCTGGTAGTTTCGAACTGCCAACTTTGAGGTTAGCAGCCTGATTCGTAACCACTATGCTCCTTAGAAAAGAGGTTACATCCAAAAAAATTATTTGTGAGGATCCACTGTCATCACCAAGAAAGACGAGCTGGGAGTGGAGCGTGTCCTTTGGGCCTGGGGCCCCTGCACTGTGAAGCTCCCAGATCCAGAGGAAGATTGATTCCAAGACACATGGAGATCTCCAACGAATGCTGGGCCTACAGATGCTGAAAGTAGACAGGGACCTTTCTCCAGAGCCAGTGCTCTGAGTGTAGACTTCCAGCTTCCTCAGCTGTGAGAGAACACATTTCTGTTTGTTAAGCAAAAAACAGATACATAAAACATTTGTAATTTCTTATGGCATTTGGAATATATTTTTCTCTTAGAGATAATACCCATTGGCATTGAGTTGATTTTAAATCACAGTGACCCTATAGGATAGAGTAGAACTGCTCCATAGGATTTCTGAGGCTGTAAATCTTTACAAAAGCAGACTGCCTCATTGTACTCTCCTAGAGCTGCTAGTGGGTTTGAACCTCTAACCTGTAAGTTAGCCCAACATTTAGCCCACTGTGTCAACAGGACTCCTTTTAGGGATAATGTTATGTATAAATTACTAGGTAAAGACATTGTAGGCAGAAGGAACTGTGAGTGCAAAGGATATAGGACAATAAAAAGTATAGCTGAAATACAGGATATGTAGGTAAAGAGTATAGAAGATAAAGTTGAAAAAGTAGGCTTATGTCAGCTGGACACAATCCTGAAGTTTGAGCCATTGAAGAGTTGGATTGGGGGAATCATTATGATCAGATTTGGGGTTTTAGGAAGATTACTCTGGCAGTAGTAGTCCAGATCAGTGATATTCCTGCCTCTTGCAAGATGATCCATGTGGTGTGAGAATATATTAGAACTTATATTTATTTTGACATCAACTGTTAAAATTTGTATTTCTATGTTTTCTAATGTATATATTAGTATAGTCAGACAGTCTTCTAATTCATAAATTAAAAATACAACAAATACATCCTTAAATGTTTTACTGATAGGAAGGAATGCATAGAAAGAAAATAGAGCCCATTGAATGATTTTGTTGTTGTTGTTGTTAGGTGCCATCGAGTTGGTACTGATTCACAGTGACCCTATGTACAACAGAATAAAACTTTGCCCAGTCCTGGGCCAACCTCACAATTGTTGCCACGCATGAGCCCATTGATGTTGCCACTTTGCCAATCCATCTCACTGGGGGTCTTCCTCTTTTTCTCTGACCCTCCCCCATACCAAACATGATATCCTTCTCCAGCAACTGGAAATGCATCTATGTAATAGTTTATATTGTAGAAGAAATAAGGTTTTCATATTGGAAAGAAAAGGAGTGGATTTGAGAGAGTTTAGATCAAATTGGTAAGACTTGGTGACAAATTATGTGATGCTACCATTGATGCTGCCACTTTGCCAATCCATCTCCCTGAGGCGTCTACCTCTTTTTCTCTGACTCTCCACCTTACCAAACATGATATCCTTCTCCAGCGACTGAATTATGCATCTGTGTAATAGTTTATATTGTAGAAGAAATAAGGTTTTGATATTGGAAAGAAAAGGAATGGATTTGAGAAAGATTTTAGATTGAATTGATAAGACTTGGTGACAAATTATGTGTTAGAGAATAATCAAAGATGACTTGTCAAGGTGAGAAAAGTTATATTAAACAGGGTATTTGTAAGGTAAGGACTGGTTATATAATGTGTTTGCTTTTCTTAGGAAAAGTGAAAAGTTATAATTGGGAGAGGAATTTTAGTCTACAGTGGGAAAGGAAGAAATCTTGAGGGGCTCCATAGTAAATGTGTGTGCTTTATTAGATAAGTGGGTTGGGCTGTAAGTTGCTGACGGGAAATTTGTTCATGATAGATTTAGAGGTTGAAAAAAATAGAACCTTTGAACTCACTTTAGCCACAGGAAAGGTTTCAGGGGTGTTGCATTCATCTAGCCAACGCAGTTATGAATAAATGAGAGGAAGGAAACCAGTCCTAGAGAAGATTCTGTTTGACTTCCAGCAAATAGTTATTGTACTGAGGGTGTGTGAGGGAATGTGGATGTTAGAGACATGGAGTTGGAGTCCCCAGAACTGTATAATCCTCACTGGTGTTCCAAATTTCAGAATCTCAGCTTGTTCATAAAAGGACTAAGATAAATTCACGTGATCGATGGTTGTTGTGGAAAGTCTTGGCTTTGACTTTGTCCTTGATGTGAGCTTTGGGCCAGCAGAGTCTGGCACCCTGACAATGTAGTATCAAGCACATCTCCTGAGCTAGGGACTAATGACTTCCCTTCAAGATCTTCAGCTTGATTAAAGTTTTTGATGGACTCAGTGCTGTTGGCCTGTATCTTCTTTAGACCCTTGTGTTGTGTTTGACACTTAGGTTTCACTTTCTTAAATGAGATTTTTATGATCAGGAAAATTGATACCATTTCTATGCCATTAAATTTTGGAACTGGCTATGTGTGAATTTGGCCATGTACTTAACAACAACAAATAGGACTTCTGGTGTGATAGGATAAACATTGGACTGTGAACCACAAGGTTGGTGGTTCAAACCCACCAGCTGCTCCTCAGAGGACGTCCTATACAGGATCTTTATGAGTCAGATCTTAACATCAACAACAATAGAGCTGCCCACAGCTCAGGAAGTGCCGGGGACTAGAAAAGAATGAATCGTATCTGAATTTTGATATTTTAAAAATAGTATTCTTTTCCTCTTATCCAGAGTTTCTGAATACTTTTGACCCTCCTTGGCAGTATTTGCTTTTTTGATTTCCTTAATTTGAAGTCATACTTTTATCGAGGCTCTTCCCTCCCCTATGATTTCCTCTCACCCTCCTGTTCTGATCAATGTAAAGTTGTTTACACGTCTATAAAGTATTTTCTCATATTTGATCAAGTTTATAAGCTTAGATGTAAAGAATTTCCTTCAGACTTCTGAAGATATTACTCCACTGTCTTAGCTTCTGCTGTTACTGATGATAATAATCTAATTCCTTGTAGATATTTATGTTTTCCTCTGGAAGTTTATTTATCTCCTTTCCTTGTGATTGCACCAAAATCTTATAATTTTTTTTTATCATTACACAAAATTCTTATCACTTTAAAATAAGTCTTTGTTACTTGATTGGGTAAATCCTTAATTTTGTTGTTGCTCTTCAGTGTTTTGAATATTTTAGTCTCTTCTACAAGGGGCCTTCAAAAATATCCTGGAAACATGTCTTTATCTTTTAATTCCATTTTTCCACACACTTTTTAAAAAACCCTTCCTTTTTCCATGAAAGTTTTAAAATCAGCTTAGTTTCACAATTTTGGTTGAAATTACTTTGGATCTCTAGACTAATTTGTAGAGAGTTACTCTATATAATATCAAGTCTTCCAATCCATGACTTTCTTAAGTTTCTCTCACCAGTGTTTTGTAGTGTTAAGTGTAGGTGTTGGACATCTTTGTTAGATTTAATTGTAAGTTTTTGATGCTTGCTAATCGTTTTGTTTTATAAATTTTATTTTCTAATTGTTGCTAGCATATTGAAATACAATTGATTTTTTTTGGACATTGGTCTTGTACCCAGTAACCTTTTAAATTTACTTATTAATTCCAATAATTTGTATATTTTGAATTTTCTATATGTTGTTGTTAAGTTTTGATTCATATTGATCCTGTAAAAGGTTTCCAAGGAACAGTTGGTGGGTTTGAATAGCTGACCTGTGGTCAGCAACCCAGTGCCTATTCTACAGCATCACACCAGGACTCCGTTTTCCATGTATACAGTCATACTTTCTGCAAGTAATGACAGTTTTACTTCCCCCTTTCTGATCTCTCCATCTTTTATCGACTTTCACTAGCTAAGACCTCAGTATGATGCTGAATAGGTGTAGTAAGAGGAGATGTAGTGTACCTGAATTCAGAACAAATTGGGCAATGCCTCACCATCAGTTATGTTGATAGAGGTAAGCTTTTCATAGATGCCCTTCATCTGCTTGAGCAGTTGCTGTCTATTCCTAGTTTATTGAGAGTTTTTGGCCATGAATGGATGCTGACTTTTATTGAGCACTTTTTCTACATCTATTGAGATAATGTGATTTATTTTTCCTGTTAATGAGGTGAATTACGTTGATTTTTTTTCAAATGTTACACTTTGGGATAAAACCTCTTGGTTATGATATAGTATCCTTTTTATACAATTTTCTGGATTCAGTTTTCTAATATTTTGTTTATGTTTTCATCTGTATTAATAAGGGAATAATTTTCCTTTTTTGTAAAGTTCTTGTCAGATTTTTGCATCACGGTTATGTTGGCCTCTTAAAAAATTGGAAAGGTGATTACATTTTATTAAAGTGTTATAGAGGTGGTGTAGGTTTTATTATAACTAGAATACCAGTGGTTATAGATTTTTGGATGAACAAGGAGAATGTATATGTTGAATTTCAGGAAAATGAATTATTATACAGGGAAATGTTCATCTGTCTTTCCTTATAACAGAGAATCAACCCTTCCTTCTCCCTATCAGCACCCATGTACATGCATGTGGGTGCACACATTCTGCACTCACACACATCCAGTCCCTTGGTTCTGCTATGTACACAGAGTTATTTTACTTTTTTGGCTGAACCATTTGATAGAAATTTATAGTCATCATGACACTTCCTTTCAATATTTCAGTGTATACAAGGGGGCGTCAAAAAGTTCATGGAAAAATGTAATGAAAAGATAATAGAATTTTTCTATAAACTTTTCGAAGCTCCATCATATTTATCAAGAGCATTCTTCTGTGTAACCACAGTACTTTTATTGTTATAAAGACATTTAACATTGATTCTGTAGTATTATCTAATATATAATTAATATTTAAATATAACCAATTATTCTAGTAATGCCCTTTGCAGCTGTTTGTTTTGATCCTGGATTCAATTAGGGATCATATGTTGCATATAACTGTCATGTCTCTAGTTTCCTTTCATGCAAAACAATACTGACTTTTTTTTTTATCCCCAGCATTGATTTTTCTAGAGCTTCCAGAGAAGCTGTTTTGTAGCATGCCCCACATTTAGGATTTGTCTCATTGCTTCCTTGTGCTTAAATTCATGTTTAAACATTTTGGCAAGAATTCTACATAAGTAATGTGTCTAATGCCATACATTAAACAAACAAACAAACAAAACTTTGGTGCAAATATATACAACAGAACCTATACCCATTCAGCAATGTTTACATGTGCAGTTTATTGATAATGGTTGCATACTCTCTCATACATTCTATCCTTCTTCCTCTCACTGCCCATATTCTTTCACGCTGTTGACTTGGACTCTCTACCCCTTAAGGTTTTGTATGGGTTTTAGAGTTACTGTTGTCCACTTAGTCTCATATAAATAATTTAAAAGAATGTAACGTTCAAGGTGAACCTTCTCTCGGTCCCGGGTTTCAAGTTGTTTTCAGGCAAAAGATTCAGGGGTTTCTCCAGTCTCATTATATCCAGTAAGTCTGGTATCTAGTGTGTTGTTGTTGTTATGTGCCATCATGTTGGTACCAACTCATAGCGACCTTATGCACAGCAGAACGAAACACAGCCTGGTCCTGTGCCAACCTCACAATCGTTGCTATATTTGAGGCCATCACTACTGCCACTGTGCCAGTCCATCTCATTGGGGGTCTTCCTCTTTTTCTCCAACTCTCCATTACACCAGACATAATATCCTTCTCCATGGACTGGTCCCTCCTAAACAATATGTCCGAAGTATAAGAGATGAAGTCTGGCCATTTTGGCTTTCCGGGAGTATTCTGGCTATATTTCGTACAACACAGATTGGTTTGTTCTTTTGGCAGTCCATGGTACTTTTAATATTCTCCTCCAATACCATAGCTTAAATGCATCAATTCTTCTGCTGTCTTCCGTATTCACTGTCCAACTTTCACATGCATGTGAGGTTGTTGAAACTACCTGGTATCTAATAAGAATGTGAAATTATCTTCCACATTTTCTTCTTCTTTTAATGAAGATCCAATGACTGGTTCCTTGGTCAAAATGTTCAGTAGTGGTAGCCAGGCACCATCCATTTCTTCTGGCCTCATGGAAGCAATTAGAGCTGCAGAACATTTCCTCCTCTGATTCCTGGGTCACCTGCTTCCTATTGCTCTAGGCAAATAGAGGCCAGTTGATGACTTGCATTTTTACTCTCCTTGGAAGCCACCCATTCTTTTTTCATAAGGTGTTTTTTTGTTTTTTTACACGCTTCTTTTCTCTCGTGGCTTTCTGTTCCTGTTTTGTTTTGGTCATGTTGTTTTCTGTTCTATTTAAGTGTTCCAGTTAACTGAAACATATTTTATAATTTTTTCCATGGTATATTCTTCTCCCAAGACACGCTATTCCTTTCTATCATTTGCAGTTATTTAAACAGGTCTTTTATTTTTCATATGCTCTTGAGCAAGATGAGCTTGAAATTTGCTGTTTGCCACAGGTGGGGTAAGTGGGTTACATTTGAGTGATATTCTTTGTGCGTGTGGGTGATGGTCAGATCCCCTTCTCAGATCTGTAGCTGAAGAACTAGTTCATGTTCACTGTTCCCAGTCGAATTCCTAGTGACAAGCAGGTGTTGGCAGTACTGAGATAGATTTTTATTCCCTCACTGCCTGTTACTCCAATATTTTGAGTTAATGGCATATAAGAGAAATGAATATTCCCAAAGTACATTCTGTTAGAGTTCTTGTCTCTGTTTTCACAGTACCTTGAGATTATAAACAGTATAACTAATTTTAAAAGAAAGTCAATAGATTAGCTAATTCTTCTACTTATCAGTCAGTCTGTTTTTCTCTCTCGTCCTTTCTGTGGGTGTGTGGATTCACTGAGTTTAACATGAATTGAAGAGAAAAACAACTGAAGCTAGGAAGACAAAGTAACATGGTCTAATAGAAGAAAGGTAATGGGGGCTGATATTTGGAACCATTCTTTTGTTTTGCATGGCACTGGCCTTTATTCTAAGAGTCCATGTGTCAGTGAGAATTGTTAGAAGAACTAGCATTACAAGATTAGAAGGTCTTGACAACCAGGTGGGTTTGTAGCCTAGGTGACTGAGAGAAAAAATGTGGCTGAACTAATATTAAAAAGCAAGGAAATTTAGGAGATTATCTGGGGAAATCAACAGTTTTATTTGGGTTGTGTATGAGGTTATTAAAAGTTCTATACATGTGAATTTCCCAGGGGCCACTGAAATTTGTACCTGAAGCTCAGGAGAGAGATGGGAGCTAAAGATACTGTTGAGAGTCAATTGCAGAGTAATGAATTGTTGTTGTTGTTAAGTGCTGTTGAGTTTGTTCTGACACATAGCAACCCTGTATAGGATTTCCAAGGAGCAGCTGGTAAGCTTGAACTGCTGAGCTTGTGGGCTTGTGGTTTGAACTGACTTTGCAGTCCAATGCATTATTAACCCTCAGCACCACACCAGGTCTAAAAAGTAAAAAGGTTTCATGAATATTTTGGTTGAAATAGGAGAGAGGGAAAGATCAGTGAGATGTTGGGGACACCTCACATCTTAAACCCAGACATTAAATCATATTGATTCATTTACTCATCTCTGTTGTTCTCTTGATCCAGGTTGTGATCCTTTCTTACCTTAATAACAATAATGTCTCTGGACTGGGCTTTTTTCTACCATTCTTGTCTCTCTATAGTCCATATACAGTTTCCAGGGTGAGTCTTTCAAAGGGCAAATTTGATCATGTCAGTTCACTGCTTAATATCTTAGGTTGCTTCCTGTTTGCTTCCCGATTAAAATCCACACACCGAACATGGCTTGCTTACAAGGCCCTTTGAGACCTTGATTCTGCCTATTAATATCAAAATAATGACTAAATTTATTGAATGCTTTTGAACTTTAGTACTTATTGTTCTAAGTATATTTATTAGCTTATTAAATCTTCACACTTATTCTCTCAATTAACCCTCATTAATAGCTGTATTCATGAGGTACTGTTATTATCCCCATTTTACAGAGGAGAAAGAGGTTTCCAGTTGCCCAAGGTCATAGAGCTAACAAGTGAGGAGGCTAAAATTTTATATACATAAGATTACTCAACCATAACCTTCTGAGGTAGAAACTGTTAATACTCCCTTTTACAAATGAAGTGACTGACCTTAGAGATGTTGCTGATTCAGGGCAACAATTTAGGTTATGTGTGATGGAGTTGGGATTGGAATCCAAAAGTGTATGACTCTTGAGCCCTACTCTCCTCCATACTAGTCAGACCCCATCCTCATCCATAGCAGCCTGTACCTCTCACCTCAAAGCACTCAGTCACATAGCATTGGTTAACTTCTACTCGTTCTTTAGGTTTCATCTCAAATAAAGCTCTGGCTGAGAAGGCTTCTCTGAGCATCCTCTTCATACTTCTCATTGCTCTGGGAAGCACTTTGCTCAACAGACTTGGTTGATGCTCGTTGATTTGTCCACAGTCTATAAGTTTCATGAAGTCAAGTACTGTGAGAATCTTGTGCACTATTGTCACAGGTTGAATTGTGTCTCTCCCAAATATGTGTCAGTTTGGTTAGGCCGTGATTCTCAGTGGTTATGTGATTTGGCAGTTATGCAATGATGTAATCATCCCTCATGATGTGATCTGATATACTTATCCTCCGTATTTGTGATAAATTGTAAATCCTGGCTTCTGTGTGTTAATGAGGCAGGATTAGGTTATGTTAATGAGGATTAGGTTTTATTTGTTATATTAATAAAGCAGGATTAGGGTGGCCCAATTCACCTTTTATTTTTATTTTTTTAAACTAGATTCACAATAGAAAAGTTTAAAAAAATAAAAATAAAAGGTGAAAGTTTACAGGGCAGACTATCAGTTTTACATTCAACAAATCATATACGTTGTTTCATTACAATGATTATAATTCCCTCCATGTACCATCAGTTAACAGTATTTCTCTCTATTCATTTTAGCTTTTTTTTTTTTTTTTTTTTAAACAGGCATGTATAATAATTTAAACCACCAAAGGGCATATTTTCCAAGTCTGCTTCCTGGCTTCCAGCTCTCAGTCCCTCTCTTTCCATGAATCTGGCGTCCTCAGCTGCTCACTCTCACTGTCCCCATCTCTGTCTCCATTTCTGGTGTCACTTCTTCTCTGGATAAGGTCCCACATTCCACTTGTGCTCTTCTCCCTTGATGGTCCTAGGGTCCTCTGTTTCTGAACTGTAAGATTAACTACTACCCCATTTTTGTTACAAAACTTCTACCTTTACAATTATGACAGTTGCAATTAGTCATGATAACAGTTACTCACTACTGACTCATAAGAATCTTATTCCCATCTCTTTACCAGACCCATCTAGACAAAATGAAAACTATTCAGTGGGGACTCTATCTTACCCTCCCGCCCCTTTAAACTAAACTCCCTCTTGAAATCTTATAAGCCAGTCACTTCATTCCTTCATCACACCCTCATTTTAGGTAGACAATGTCTAAGTTGCCTGTCCCTATCTACCCTGTATACAGAAGGGATAGGATTCATACTTGATGTGAAAACTTCTTCCCTCTCTGTTGGTATTTTGAGCTATTGCCTCCACAAGTATAGGTCAAGTTCATTAAATTGTAGCAATTTATCCTCATTTCCTTTATCAAAAGTTATTTATAAAAAAAAAAAAGTTTATTTAATCTTCCTCTAGTCAAGTTCTGATTATCAATGTCTATTACCATTGAGGAGTCCTGGTGTGGCGCTGTGGGTTAATGTGCCAGACTGCAAAGCCGTTTGAACTGCAAGGTCATTGGTTCAAGCTCACCAGCTGCTCCTCGGAAACCCTATACAGGGTCGCTGTGGGTCGGAACCGACTCGATGGCACTTCACAACAACAACATTACCATTGAGGCTAGGTTAAATGGGTACTATCTGCAGGTTTGGGTAATCCAACTGATTTTTGTATATTGATCTTGTACTCTCCAGTTCACTAAATCTTTCAGTGAGTTCCAGTAAGTGTCTTGCTGATTCCTTGGAATTTTCTATGTATAGGATTATATCATCTGCAAATAGGATTTTCCTTCTTCTTTGCCAATTTTGGATGTCTTTAATTTCCCTTTCTTGCTTTATACCTCTGGCTAAAACTGCCAACACAATATTGAATGGGAGTACATCACCTTTTACTTTAGAAGAGATAAAAGGAGAGAGAAGCAAGCAGAGGGGGACCTCCCATCACCAAGAAAGAGAGCTGGGAGTGGGAATAGAGTGCATCCTTTGGCCCTGGAGTTCCTGCTCTGAGAACCTCCTAGACCCAGGGGGAGATTGCTGCCAAGACATACGAAGTTCTCCAAGGGACACCAGATCCACAGATGTTGAGAGGGGAAAAGGACCTTCCTCTAGAACTGACAGAGGAAGCCTTCTCCTAGAGCTGGTGCCCTGAATCCAGACTTCTGGCCTCCCAAACAGAGAATCAGTTTCTGTTTGTTAAAGCCATCCTCTTTTTGTATTTCTGTTATAGTATCATTAGATAACTAAGACAACTATTACTCCTTGAGTGACTTGCATAGTATCTGACATATAGTAGGCACTCAGTTAATGTATATTAAATAATTAAGTAATATTTAACCCAATATAAAAGTCTGGTGTTAGCCTGCTTTCATTCTTAAAAAGCATATTTATAGTCTATACTTAAATTCCAACTATCTCTGTAGTGATGGTTCCAAATAACTGATAATTCTAAAATCATGTGGTTTTTATGATCTCCTTTGAGATTATAAATATTTACATTTCTATCACTTTTCTGGTGTGGCACTGTAGGATAAGCACTGTACTGCTTGCTAGTCATAAAGTCGGTGGTTCAAACCCACTAATCGCTCCTTGGAAACCCTGTGCATATTGCTATGAGTCCGAACCGACTCGATGGCACTTAACAAAAAACAAAAGCGAAAACAAGCTCCGCTGCCATCGAGTTGATTTTGACTCATTTGTTGTTGTTGTTGTTAGGTGCCATCCAGTCAGTACTGACTCATAGCAACGTTAAGTACAACAGAACAAAACACTGCCCGATCCTGGGCCAACATCGCAATTGTTGCAATGCTTGAGCCCATTGATGCTGCCACTTGTCCAGTCTGTCTCGTTGAGGGTCTTCCTCTTTTTCTCTGACCCTCCACCTTACTTAAACATGATATCATTCTTCAGCAGCTGGTCCCTCCTGACAATATGTCCAAAGTATGAGAGATGAAGTTTGGCCATCCTGGCTTCCAAGGTGCACTCTGGGAGCACTTCTTCCTCATAGCGACCCTTTATAAACTGCAAATCTTTACAGGAGCAGTTACATCTTTCTCCTGCAGAGTTGCTGGTGGGCTTGAACCACCAACCTTGTGGTTATCAGCCCAGTACTAATCCTACAGTGTACTATTATGTTTATCCCTGGTATAAATATTGTTAAATCAGCAGAGAAAGTCTGGAATGTGCTCATTTAACGGGAGAATGCAGCCTAGGATGGCTCACTTGCTATAACTAGAATACAAAGTACACTAATTGTTGAAAGTTGTTGATACTTTCTAAGTTAGTTATTCTCTTTGGTTTTGCAGCCTTTAGGCAATCATAGCCTGGAATTTAGGAGGAAGGAATTTGTGGAGTATTCCTATGGCCCACTTCTTACATTTTCTCAGGCAAATTGTTCTGACATTTCCTACCTTGGTCTGACTTCTTCATTGGGAAAGTTTCACGTTGCACAGGGAAGAATAATTTTAACAAAAATATAAGTTGCAAATTATTAAATCAGTTGTGCTGAAACATGTTCAGGTTATATATGGAGTATCTGAAAGTCATGGTATTCTGTGGAACACTATGAAGTATTTATATATTAAATTTCAAACTACATTTTCATCTAAATCAGATACTCTTTTTATATTATATTCTGAAATTGATAGGGATTAGCAGGTGATAAAGCCTTGAGAAAAATTTATGGCAAGAAAACTTAAAACTGGGAAAATTTTATTTTTTCATGCAAGTTGGGAAAAGGCCATTTTTGCCACTTTCACTCCCAAGCCTACAGTGTTTCAAATGACATAGCTGGAGGACCATTGAATTAATTGAATATGAGAACGACAAGGAGAAGTTGAAGTGAAAAGTTTCCAGTTTGTAATTGTTAAAATGCCATTGACAAAAACTGGTGAGTCAGGAGGGAGAGCTGACACACTGAAGTCAAAAGGAAAGAAGTTTGTTGATTGTATACTAATATTGTTGTTGTTGTTGTTTAGTGCCATTGAGTTGGTTCTGACTCATAGTGAGACCCTGTTTAGGATTTCCCAGGAGCTAATGTTAACAACAATAACAACACTGTATAGGAATATACAATAGGCAATTGGAAGGTAGGCTTAGTAGACTTAAACTTGTAGTTGTTAAGTGTTGTTCAGTTAGTTCCGACACATAGCGACCCTGTATAGGGTTTCCAGGGAGCTTCTGGTGAGTTTGAATCACCGACCTTGCAGTTCAAACAGCTTTGCAGTCTGGCGCATTAACCCACAGCACCATACCAGACTTACACTTAGGCACTTAGGCCCTCAGCTCAGTAAGTGTTGGATGAAAGGGTGTTGCTGTTGTTAAGTTCTGTTGTCAGTTTTGACTTATAGCAACCCTGTATAGGGTTTCTAAGGAGTGACTGGTGGGTTTGAACTGCCAACCTTGCAATGAACAGTCCAGTGTTTATCCTGACTTATCCTGTAGTGCCACACCAGGACATTAGGATATCATTGGCATGGTTGAGAAAGATAAAGCTGAGAAAATTGTCTTCAAGCAGTATAGTGAAGAAGAGAGGTACAAGGTTTGAAAATAAAAGACACAGGTAAGCTGTGTAAAAAGCTATTGGAGATCAATTGAAATGGGAACCCAGAAAAAATCATTTGGTTTAATGGTAGGTTATGGATATTCTTTGAGGGGATAGTCTTAGTATGGTGGTGGTTATGTGCCGTGGAGTTGGTTCCAACTCATAGTGAGGACCCTGTACAGGGTTTCCGAGGCTGTAAATCTTTACGGGAGCAGAACGCCTCTTCTTTTCTCATGGAATAGCTGGTAGTTTCGAAATGCTGACCTTAAGGTTCTCAGCCTGATTCATAACCACTACGCTACCAGAGCTCCTTTTTTTAGATTAGATGGCTTTCATTACTCTACCATCAAGTTTACTCTTTCCTTTATTTCCATTTTGCTATTGAGCCTATCCAGTGAGGATTGAGAAAAAGAAAATCCTGTTGTGTTTTTCAGTTCTAAAATTTCCATTTAGCTCTTCTATTTCTTTGTGTAGTATTTCTGCCTTTCCCTTCATTGTAGGAGGAGTTGTTTTTACTTGGAACCTTTCCATAATAGCTTCTTTATAGTCTTTGTAGAGTAGTTCCAGCATATGTGTCATCTCATTGGCATCTGTTGATTGCCTTTTCCCTGTATCTAACTTTCTTAGTGCTGCTATAACAGAAATACTAAATGTGGGTGGCTTTAGACAACAGAAATGAATTTTCTCACCATTTAGGAAGCTAGCAGTCTGAATTCAGGACACTGGAATAGGGGAAGGTTCTTATATCTTTTCAGTTTCAGTTCTTTAATTCCTTGGACAATCTTCACATGGCTTGGTTATCTATCTTCTGACATCTGTGCTTGCTTGCTTTCTTCTGTGTCCAATCTGTACTTTTTATATCACAACAGCGATTAGGTTTTTGACACACTATTTGTTGATGCGGTTTCATTAACATAACAAAGAAAACTAATATTGCCCAATGGATTATATACATAGTTATAGGGGTTAGTATTGATAATACAATTTTTTTGAGACGCAATTCAGTTTATAGCACTTTGTGAGTTGAGAATTTTCATGGTTTTCATATTGTGAATAATTTTGGAATACATTTTAGGCATTTTGAATACTGAATTATGTATGAGACTCAGGGTCTTGTTTAAATTCTATGGGAAGTGTTAATATTTTTGTTTTAGCAGGCATTTGACCAGGTTGTGTTAAATCTACAAGTTCTGAATCAGCCTTCTGTGGGTTGTGGTTTCAATATCAGTTCTGTTTTCAAAGCCTTTGCAGTGCTATTTGGATCTAGCCTACGTTTGTGACCTTTAGTTACCAGTCTGGGACATGGGCAGTAGTCTGTCTCTTATTCAGTTCTCAAAGTCCTGAGTATGGTGTTTAGAATCAGCTCCATGTATGTACATCCAGTTTAACGAACTCCTATTTCTCTACCACCTCCCCAGTTCTCTAGGACCCCTTTTTCTTCCGTCAGCCATAAAGCTAGTGCTTAATTTACCCAGCTCTGCTGTGCATTTTCCATGACGACATCAGCAGTTTGGGCCTAGCAATGGGAGGACAGTGAGGAAAAGAAAGTAATAGGGGTTTGCCCCATCCTCTTGAGACCCACACATCCTCCAACTGAAGAGGAAGGTTACCTCCATAATTGATTTAGGTGCCTGCATACCTTGCTGCTGCCACTACCAAGATACCTTTTTCCCCAGCCCTTGAACCTGAACTAGAGGGCTTCTGCCAGAACACACCCTCTCCAGCCTAATGGTCACGTCCAGTTTTTGGATTGTCTTGAGTCCATACTGATGGCTCCTTGAGTTAAAAAAAAAAAAAAAGTCAACTCACCACTGGTTTGGTGATACTCTGAATTCTAGTCTCCTATTCTAAGCCTGGTGTGGCACTGTGGGTTAATGTGCCAGACTGCAAAGCCGTTTGAACTGCAAGGTCGGCGGTTCAAGCTCACCAGCTGCTCCTCGAAAACCCTATACAGGATCACTATGGGTTGGAACCTACTTGACAGCACTTCACAACAACAACAACAACAACAACATTCTAAGCCTCAGAAACCCTGTGCAAGGTCACTATGAGTCGTAACTGACTCCACAGCGCATTACCACCACCACCACCATTTTAATTCACTTGCTACTGTTTACTTTTTAGGTTCTTTGAATTGCTACTTTATGAATTCTGCCCTGGTTTTATAACTGCATTTTATGGCTGTGGGAGAGTCAGGGTAGACTGTGCCTATTGCATTTTATTTTGGACCAGAATTCCTAGGTTTCTTTTTGTTTAGCCTGCTTTACATTCATTGAATGTATGGATGGGTATTTGTTATCAGTTCAGGAAAATTCTCAGCATTTTCAGACCAAGAACTAAGTGAAAGTAGGACTCCCAGAAAGTAACCAGGTCTCTAAATCCAGCTTTCTAAAACTAGCCATTGTTTGTGCTTTAGTCTCTTGTTATCGTCTATAACATTTCTTAATATGATGTTAGACTTCCTGTGTCTTTTTTTTTGTCTCTTTTTTTTTTTTTGAACTCTTCTGTGTAATTTCTTAAAATTTACCAATTCTTTCTTTGATTATATATGTTAAGTTTATTAAACATTTAGGCCATTATCTGTCACTGATGATAATTACAATATCAGAAGTCCTTGCAGGTCTGATTTCCCCCATCTTTTATTTTGGAAATTCTCATTTATGGGCCTTGTTTCAATGAGGGTTTCCTAATTTTGACTGAATTCATATTTCTTGAAATTCTTGGTGAGAATTTTTTTTTAAAGTTGAGAATGAAGTGAAAATTCCCAGTGAAGACTGACATATCTTTTGTTATTGCTCTGAGGTAAGTTTTAGTCTGGGATTACTTCAGTTTCAATTTCTTTGAAGTACTTCAGTTTCAATTTACTTTGACCATTCTGTAGTCATCCCTTGTGAGGACCAGCTTGTGATTGAACTTATAGAAAGATTTTCCTTTCTTTCTCAGTGCCAACTTTTGAGGCAAGTGGTTTTCACTGAATTCCTGAGATGTGTATGTGTGTGGATGTGTTCCTTTCTTGATTGTTCTTTAACGCTGATGGTGTAACCCTTTATAGTCCCAGCTTAAATCGTAGGACACATGGGTCTTTTATTATACTTCCTACTTGAGGCTGAACTTTAGTTTTGGTTCATGTTTCTTGACTATCATTGCCTGGGTTTATGAAGTTTGCATTGTTGTTGTTAGATGCCATTGAGTAAACGAAACACTGTCTGATCTTGTGCCATCCTCACAATTGTTGTTATGCTTGATCCCATTGCTACTGCCACTATGCCAGTCCATCTTGTAGGAGAGCTTCCTCTTTTTTTTTGCTGACTATTCACTTTACTAAGCATGATATACTTCTCCAGGGACTGGTCCCTTCTGATAACACATCTGAAGTATGAGAGACGAATTCTCACCATTCTGGCTTCTAAGAAGCATTTTGGCTGTACATCTTCCAACACAGATTTGTTCTTTCTAGTAGTCAGTGATACTTTTAATATTCTCCTCCAGTATCAAAACTCAAAACCATTCTTCTATGGTCTTCCTTATTCATTGTCCAACTTTTACATTCATATAAGGTTATTGAAAATACCATAGCTTGGATCAGGCCACACCTTAGTCCTCAAACTCTTGAATACTTTGAAGATGTCTTGTGCAGCAGATTTGCCTAATGAAATACGTCATCTGATTTTTTGATTGCTGCCATGAATGCTGAGAGTGGACCCCAGCAAAGTGAAGTATTTGATAAATTTAATCTGTTCTTCATTTATCTTGATGCTCTTTATTGGTCCAGTGGTAAGGATTTTTGTTTTCTTTACATTGAGGTGCAACCCAAACTTCATCTGTAAGTATTTTAAGTCCTCTTCCACAAGCAAGATTATATCATCTGCATATCATGGATTACATATTGAAGTTTTCCTCCAATCCTGATCCCACATTCTTCATATAATCCAGCTTCTCGGATTATATGCTAAGCATACGCATTGAATAATTTTGGTGAAAATACTCTGTAGGTAGTATTTTTCTTAAGCACTTATGTGGCATCTAATCATGTATTTCCTGGTGCCAGCTCTTGTCTGGCTGTTATTACCTTTATGTTTTTATCGTGTTTTGTCTCCGAGACTAGGTTGTAATCGCCTAAAGAGTTGTTATATGTATTTATTTAGATTACTCATAAATATGTGTTGAATGAGTTAAATTTAGATGCTTCAGATGATAGTTGAAACCTAGAAATATTTATAGAGCACTCATTTGAGTATATCACAGCTCTGAATGTTGTTTATTTCTTCTGGAAAAAGAAGCCTTTAATATAAATCATGCATTGCTTACTCATTTCTCTTCTCCGCTGGGAAATTCATTCAGTTATCAAGCTTACTTGTTAAAAACCTGGCTTTTTGTTAGGAGCTGGAAATACAGAGATGAAATGGGACAGGGTTTCCAGTCTAGTGGATAATATGTATGTTTAGGTAAAAGTATAGAGCATAGAGTACCAACTGAGAAACCTTATATTAGAGCTTTTATTATTTTTGGGGTGGTGAGATATATATAACAAAACATTTGGTATTTCTACATTTCTATGTGTACAAATTCAGTGACATTTATTACATTCATCCTATTGTATAACTTTTGCCCCTATCCATTTCCACATTTTTTCATTATCCTTAATAGAAATTCAATGCCTTTCCTTCTCCCTCCTCTCCTGATGAGCACTAATAAACTTAGAACAGACTATAATTTGAGTTCCAACACTGCCCCTTACTTGATGCTTATCTCTGAGCAAGCTATTTAATGCTGCAGAGATGGCCTACCTCACAGTAGTGCTTTGTGAGTGAGATGCAGTATATAAAGTGGTTAATACAGTGTTCAGCTCTTCTGAAATAGCTCCCATGGCTGTCGAGTCTGACTCAAAGTGACCCTATAGGACAGACTAGAACTGCTCCTTGGGGCTTCCAAAGTTGTAAATCTTTTTGGAAGCAGATTGCCTCATCTTTCGTCCATGGAACAGAGCTAGTGGGTTCAAACCTTTCAGCCTAGCACTTAATGCATTGCAACACCAGGGCTCTTCCAAAATAGCTCAATAAATGTTAAATAGACATATAGGCTGTTGGGTGATTGCAGCCTGATAAGAAACTCAGTGGTGGCGGTAATGTGTGTTTGAGACAGAGTGTGTACGTCTTAGGGTGAAGAGTTTAGTTGAGGCTGGATTATAAACAAATTTGCATGCCATGCTAATGAGTATCTTTTTAATCCTGATGTATTTGCAAGCCTTGGAGATTTATAGTGTATCTTTGTTTTTTTAAACTGCATGCTGAGCTGTAGCGTAGCTGTTCAGATCATGGACTCAACTGTCTGGGTTTCAGTCCCAGCGGTATCACTTTCTCAGTGCCTGCCCTCAGCAAGTACTTTATCCTATCTGAACCTGAGATTCTTCATCTGTTACTGGATAATAACGTACATACCATATTTGTTTTGTTTTAGTTGTATGTATGTTCTTTGCACCAATTTTGTTTTTAAAGCCATGGGCCTCTGTCATAGGACATCTTATTTGTAACTTTGATACGTGAAACAGGTAAACATAGGTCTATCTGGTGAGCCCCTTTTATTTCACTTCTTTTCTCACCGCCCAAGTCTTTGATACATATGAGGGACCTCAGAAAGTTCATGGAAAAATTGCATGAAAAGATAATGTAGTTTTCCCACAAACTTTTTGAAGCTTTTTTATATATGCTCAACACTGAAAAACACTTCCCTAGAGCATGTGGAAAGTCTTCAGTTAACTATTTGATAAATTCATGTTCAAGGCAAAGAACTTTTTACATATTGGAAACAGCGTTTGTAGTGATCAAAGTCAATGTCTTGGTGCAGAAATCAAGAATTTTTCTATTAATACTTAAAATAATGGCTTTATATTTTACAAATAAGAGAGAGAAGAGATTTGGATAGATGGAGCCACAGGTTGTCAGACTAGCTCTTTAGTATTCAGTTTAGAGATGAGGAAATTAGGTCCTAGAGAGGGACATCTTTACAGTTTATTGACACAAACTCTTCAACATCCCAGCCCAATGTTGTCTCACTTTTGTTTTTTCCCTAAATTTGCACCATTAGTTTAGTGCCAGAGCCAGGATAAGCTCATTATTCCAGGACTTACACTTCTTCAATTATACCTCTTTGCAGTATGTATTGCAATATGTATGCTTGTCTTTAAGGAGCCCTGATTGTGCAGTGGTTAAGTACTCAGCTGCTAACCAGCAGATCATTGTTAAAACTCACTTACATCTCCTTGGGAGAAAGATGTAGCAATCTGTTTCCATAAAGATTACAGTCTTGGAAACTGTATGGGACATTTCTTCTCTGTCCGGTAGGGCTGCTGTGAGTCAGAATCCACTTGACAGCAACATGGGTCTTTTTTTATTTAATGGTGAATGTAGAATTGATGCATTTGAGTTATGATGTTGGAGGAGAATCTTAAAAGTACCATGAGCTGCCAAAAGAACAAACAAATTTGTGTTGGAAGAAATACATCCAGAATGCACCTTAGCAGCCAGAATGTCCAGATTTCATCTCTCATACTTCATACGTATTATCAGGAAGGGACTAGTCCTTGGAGAAGGACATCATGCTTGGTGAAGTGGGGGCCGGGGGTGGTCAACAAAAGAGAGGAAGACCTCCAATGAGATGGATTAGCACAGTGGCAGCAACAATAGGTTCAAGTGTAACAACAATTGTGAGGTTGGCACAGTTTCATTCTGATATGCATCTGGTCGCTATGAACTAACAACAACTGTTCTAAGAGGTTACTTGCTGAGTGTGAGGTTTTTTGCTTCCTGTCCAGTTGGTCTTGAAGCTCTTTGAGAGCAGCTGAGGACCTGAATTTAGGCTGAATAGGTATTTCAAGTAGGATAAGCACTGGGCTACTAATTGCAAGGTTGGCAGTTCAAATCCACCAGCTGTGCCTTGGAAACCCTATACAGTGTCACTATGCATTGGAACCAGCTTGACAGCACTTAACAACAACATACTTACATGATAGGTTTTAGTAGCTGGGAGTAAGTATTATCTACAGGTAAACCTCAAGCATAGGTGAATTGTGTGAAAAATAAAGATGTTCTAAATTAAAAATGGTCATTTCCTCATTTACCTGGATGATTAAACATACCAAATGTAGCTGAAAATCTTTTGGGAAATTAAAGTTATGTTTTTCTGAGTGTTTATGAACTAATCTTTGTATTAAGGATATAGCAGACCCTTGAGTAGGCATCCATGGCAGGTCATAAAGCCTGGACCTGAATACGCAACTTCTCAATTTGACATATCCTCAATTTGTCTTCTCAATTTGAGGTATCCACTTGGGCGTTTTCTGGAAACTCTTAAGCAATAAACTCTTGTCCAACTATAGGACCTAGCTCTGTTGTTTTCTCATTTCCCAGGGATCACTGTGCCTTGTTGTTTGCTGTGTTGAAAAATATTGTTTCATGGTTTGTTGTTGTTGTTGTTATTTCAGATTGAAGGGTAAATCTGGTCCCTGTGAGTCTATCTTATCTGGAAGTAGAATTTGATAGACATTTACTTAAACCTGCATAAAATGGTGTCTGAATTAGTACCATTGTATATTTTGTTTTTTAAAACGTAACTTTTCAAAGTCTTCAAAAGATTGTCTTTTCCAGATTCTTTGCTATCTTGACACATTTGAGAACTGCTACTGTATACCACAATGACTCTCAAATCTGAATGATCATAATCACTTGGGAAAATTGATTCATTAATCAATAGATGATTGGAATCACTTTTCAGAAAGTAGATTCCTGGGCTTCATCCTTCACTTAATGAATCCATTTCCAGGTGAGAGACCTGAGAATCTGATTTTTAAAAAAAACGCAGTAGTACCAGAGGACAGGCGAGTTCTCAGAAGAGCATCAGTACTGTGACTGAGGAGGAGCTCATCTGCTTCCGGGGGGTATTAGATCCAACATGTAATCCTTGCATTCCTCTGAGGTCAGGTGATACATTTTGTAAAAGTTTATAGAGCGCTTAGGACTTTGAACCCAGTATTCTGAAAGTCTGTTCAGTCGTCGTTAGCACTGAATAAGTATGAGGAGGAGGAAAATAACTGGGCCTTTAGTCAGTTTCATTAAAACACACACACACACACACACACACACACAAAGCAGCAGAGTAAGGATTACATGGCTGTATGCAGTTGTCAAACCCCATAGACCTGTATACTTAAATGGGTGCATTTAATTGTAGGTGTGGTGCTATAGGATACGCACTGGATTGCAAACCACATGGTTGGTAGTTCAGACCCACCAGCTGCTCCTCAGAAACCATATGCAGGGTCGCTATAAGTCGGAACCGACTCAACAGCACAACAACTTTATTTGATAATGTATATATAAAGTTGATTCTTTAAAAAAGAGTATGTACTCTGGAGCCACAATACATGGATTCGAATCCCAGCTCTCTTGGTTTTAAGCTATGTGACCTTGGGCATGCTTCTTGAAGTCTCTGATTTTAGTTTTGTCATATGTAAAATGGGAATGATGATAACTGGAGTTTTAAAAAATGACCTGTTGGGACGATTAAATGGGATACTACATGAAAAATGCTTAGAAAAGTATTTGACACATAGTGTTAACTACCTTTAGAATATGCTTAGACTTTTATGGGATATCCACGTTTACTCTCTGGGGTAATGTCAATAGTCCTTGGCTTGAGGGTTAAATATGAAAGAATGTAAAACAAGTCATCAATGAAACAGGGAGTTCTTACTGCATATTTCCATAAATAGCTTCATGAACCCCCTGAAAATCATATATACAGTTTTAAAATTTAAGTACATTTTCCTGGGGAGATAATGAAAGTTTTTATGAGCTACGTAGAGGGAGGGACCTGTGCTACCCCCTTCTGCCCATTCTGTTTCCTGCCTCCCCTCCAAGACTAGCTACTCGAAATTGTCATGAGTACAGACATTAGGATAGAAAGGAAAAGACATGGGTTTTGCAGTCCGAAACAGCATTAAGTTGGAAGCTTACCTTCACCTAGACTCCGTGTCCTTTTCTGTAAAACAGGGAAGATAGTACTGTCTCACTACCTGACAAGATTTTGACCATTAGCTTCAGAAACATGTAAGAGTTCTGAGGCAACCGTAAAGTTCCCATTACTACCAACTGAGGGGTATTAACTTTTATATCCAGAGAACTTTTGATTTCCATATGTTACATTTATTTAGTATTTTTCTCTTCTGCAAAGAAGAGGCTTGTTTTTACTTCAGGTTAGGTAAAATGTGAATTATTTCTAACTGTACAACCTACCCCATGTTCCTAAAATCCCTTTACTTATTCCCTAGACTGATGTTTCATTTTGAGCCCAAGGAGCTCTGGTAGCGTAGTGGTTACGAATCGGGCTGCGAACCTTAAGGTCAGCGGTTCGAAACTACCAGCCGCTCCGTGGGAGAAAGATGAGGCTTTCTACTCCCGTAAAGATTTACACCCTCAGAAACCCTATACAGGGTCGCTATGGGTCGGAACCGACTCAACGGCACTTAACAACAACAACAACAATGGCACGATAGGATTGGCTACTGAAAGGTCATCAGTTCAAACCCACCAGCCGCTCTCTGAAACCCTATATAGGGTCTCTGAGTCTGAACTGACTCCACGGTACACAGTAACAACGTTTCTATTTGGATAATTTATTTCCTGGATTGCTCTTAGTAACAGTATTAAAAAAGCTCAATAGCCTTCAGTCTTTGAAATATGAAGTACTATATGGTTTACTTATAAAGCCTCTCATAGGTAAAATCAAGCTGTTTTATTATAATAAATAATAATACCCTTTACACTGGTTAGGAGTCTCTGGGTAGTGCAAACAGTTAACACATTCTGCTGCTAACGGAAAGTCTGGGAGCTAAAATCTACCCAGAGGTACCTTGGAAGAGAGGCTTTGTGCTCTATTTATAAAAAAGCAGCCATTGAAAACGCTATGAACATAGCTCTACTTTGACACACATGGAACTTACCATGAATGCAAGTCAAGTTGAAGGCAGCTAGTTTAATTTTGGTTTAAAATTGGCTTAGCAACTCATCATTTAGTACTGTCCCTCATTTGATCCCTGAAACAACTTTTCAGATGAGCAGGGCAGGTCTGCCTCTTGACAGAGGAGGAAACTGATGAGTAAAAAGTTAAATGGCTTGTTCTGATCCCATATCAAGTAAGGGATCAGCCTAGGCTTTAGTCTAGGTTGATCCCATTGGATGTCTCACAAGGCTCTTTGCACAGTACCATATGTCTTTGCTGTGACAAAGCCTTGTTAACAGGCATGTCAGAGAAATTAGTATTGATGGATGGTTATTTTCATTTTTAAAATTTATACTTATTGAAAATCCTGAGTTCACAGTAATATCTACAATTCAAATCTAACTCCAGTGACTTTACTCTGTTGTTGTTATGTGCTGTGAAGTTGGTTCTGACTCATAGCGACCCTGTACAGGGTTTCCGAGAGTGTAAATCTTTACAAGAGCAGAAAGCCTCATCTTTCTCCCGTGGAACAGCTGGTAGTTTCAAACTGCTGACTGCGGTTTGCAGCCCGATTCGTAACCACTACGCTACTAGAGCTACCTAGTTTTCCTTTATTCTACTAACTCTCTTTAACTGTGAGAAACCGGATTTGTATATGCTCTCTTTACTTGCCTTGGGCTCAGATTAGTCATTAAATTCCCCTCCGCCCACATGCCCCAACCCATCTTTTCTGCAGACCACCCTTAGCATAGACATTTTCCTACTCTACATTGGGCTTGGATATCATACATTGGGCTATCACAGACATGGACTTCTATCTGTCTTACTCTGCTGGCTGTAGGACTCACTTTTTAGGTAGGGAAAAGGGCAAGTTAAGGAAAAAAAACGGTTAAAATTGAGTTGACCCCATATGTGTCAGAGTACAACTGTGTTCCATAGAAGGTTTTTATTGATTCATCTTTTCATATGTAGATTGCTAAACCTTTCTTTGGAGGCAACTCTGGGTTTATTAGTATCTGAGCATTATTAACCAAATGATTCTGAGTTAAGGAATTGAGAAAGTTTTAAAATTTTAAAAAATTAAACCAGTACTAATAATGAAATAGGTACTGTCTTTGCAAATTAGTGTGATTGAAGAACCTAAAATTTCAACTGCAACTCATCATACAAGAAAATTTATTAAAACTGTAGAATATAGTTTTAATACAGGCTCTGTCTCTTTGCTTAAAATGCAGCTAAATCTCTTCCAGCTAACTTGTTTTCATATTGGGCATGACTCTTTCCATAAGGAAACATGGAAGATAAAACTTTGTAGCTCCTTTAAAAACAATATCTGTGTATCTTTATAAATCTGATCCTGAGAACATTATTAGAAATGAAAAGTTAAGTGTAAAATCTTGAAATGACTTGTTTGTCTAATTACACAACTAAGTTAATCATTTTCTAACAAGTCTCAACAATGACTGCATTCTCCTATGGAGGTGTTAACTTGTTACAGGTTAGAAAGCGCTCTTTGATACAATGTTTTCAGCCTGGAAAGCGGCTTTAATTTCAGAGTCCACTGAAACAAATAGGAGGCTTGTTGGAAATATTAACACCACCTTTTTGCTTGTTTGTCTAGCTTAAAGGAATCAATGTTTATTAGGTGATGTTTGCTAGCATGTTCTGAAGTGTATACAGTTTCTTTTGACCATGTTGTCAACTTTAAGACAGTTCAATTTGAAACATTATACCTCAGCCTCCTCAATGAACTAAGGAAACACTGTAATGAAGTCAAATCATTAGTCTGTAGAGAATATTTTACTTGATGAATACTAGTGGGCTTGAAGTTTTGAAGGCTGTGAAATGAGGAAGGGGTCCTAATACTGTGTTTGTTTCAGGTCTATAGCTCTACATAACACTTAAAGGATGTGGACTCAGCATTATGACTTGGCTACTGTATGCAGCAGCATAGATTCATTTTATGAAGAGTTAGTGTTACATTTTTTCCTGCTAATCTCGTAATACGTTGTAATTGAAGAAAAATAGATCATGATTGAAAGCTGATAACCCATCAGAGTGATCAATAGCATGATGCTTTAAAACAAAACAAAACAAAAACCATTATTCTTTCCTGCTGCCTGAAAATTGTCAAAGCCTTTGTCTGTTTCTTGACTTCAAGCTGAGTGTACTTAATCATTTTGAGAACATGGACCTGAGCTCTGAGCATGGCCCTTCCAGTGAATCAGAAGAGTGGTTGTTGTTGTTGTTAAGTGCCATCGAGTCGGTTCCGACCCATAGCGACCCTGTACAGGGTTTCCGAGGGTGTAAATCCTTACGGGAGTAGAAAGCCTCATCTTTCTCCCGCGGAGCGGCTGGTAGTTTCAAACCGCTGACCTTAAGGTTCGCAGCCCGATTCGTAACCACTACGCTACCAGAGCTATTGAATAGAAATTGCTCTCTTAGCTTACTCTCAGCCTTCATTCTTTCAAAAGCAAGAACTGAGCAGACCTCCCTTCCAAACACATTTTTAGTGTTTGTGTCTGTCATTTTTCTATATTTTAAGAGCCGAGGCTTTTGTCAGCAGGTGTGACTTATTGATACTGTTGACTCCAAAGAAAAACGTCTTTAAAGAGTAACAGTCAGGTGTAAGCAGTGTGTATTCAGTAAATTACCTCTTGTCAGAGAAAGAAGCAGAGTTTTCGGGAGCTGGAAGCTATGTGTCAGATGTTGTGGGGGAAACACATCAAATGTTTATTGGGACAGGTGTTTGAATAGGGTTAGGAAAAGACACAGTTGGTGGGTGCCCTCAAGGAGCTGCCAGTCTGCTAGGGAAGACAGATGTTTACTCAGTGAGTGACAGACCAGTGGTTCTCAATCTTGGCTGCACTTTGGAGTAACTTGGTGAGCTTTAAAAAATATTGATGCGTAGAGATTCTGATTTAATTGGTCTGAGGAGTGGCCTGAACACAGAATACCTGGAGAGCATATAGGAGGGTCACCTAAGCCAACTGGGCTATGAATGTGGGAGGTTGGAGAAAGCTTTCCAGAGAGGAGGCAGTGCCTGAACCTCCGGAGACTTGAAGAATGAACTTGCCAAGTGTAAAAAGCCTGGAAAGACTGTTTCTTTCAGCAGATCAAAGGAGTAATGTAGAATAGTAGAGGTTAGAATTGTTGGTGTTAGCTCCATGTTTTCTGCTCCTTCCTCTATTCTGCTCTGGCTATTTTAACATCCGAGCTTCCTTGTCCTCATCCCTAAACTGGGGCCAATGTTACTTATCTTGGAGGGCTGTTGAAGATTAACTGTGAAAATGCATGCCAAGTGCTTAAGATGGTGCCTGACACATAAGAGGCACCCAGTAAGTGGTGTTATTATGAGAGAATTGAAGCATGGCTTGTTCAGAGATCTGGGAATACTTCTGTATGGCTAGATCTTAAGGTTTTGGGTAGAAGATGGCATCGGGTGAAGGATGGCAAAGAAAGATAAAGCTTTGTGGCAGGTAATAGGGTTTTACATCATGAAGGGTCCAAAGTAGAAGGTAATTAATAATGGGAATCATGGAGTCCCTGCCTGAGTGGTGTAGATGGTTAACATGCTGTTACTTACTACATGAAAGGTTGACAGGTTGAGTCCTCCCAGAGGTACCTTGGAAGAAAGGCTTGATGGTGAGCTACTTCTGAAAAATTTGTTGTAGTTGTTGAGGTGCCATCGAGGTGGTTCTGACTCATAGTGACCCTGTATAGCGTTTCCGTGGAGCAGCTGGTGGGTTTGATCCACTGACCTTGTGGTTAACAGTTCAATGCTTACCCTATGGTGCCACAACCTGATGAAAACCCGACACATAAGGGGTTGCCAATAGCAACTGGTTATCATGGCAGAACCAGAACATTTCCATGGTAATATGTTAAGCTATATCATGAAATGTTCTGGGAAAACTTGGGTACATATTGGAAAATTGGCTCTGAACATGGTATTCTCAGCATCCTTATGTATACCAAATTAGCAATGAGTGCTAATAGGACAGAAATAGGAATTTCAGTTCCTTTAGCCAAGTAGTTAAAAATATTGAGCATCTTGAAGGAGTAGTGGAGGAATAAGCAGACTCTAGGTAGTCCTGAAGATCTGTGGAAATTGTTATAGTCTTAATTGTTTACAGGCTTACTGAAGATATTAAGAAAGGGTGACTTGGCCATTTGCATTTAGAGGAGACACTTAAAAATGTTTTTTTGATTTGCAGAGAAATAAAAAATGCTTCCATCTGCATTGGCTTCACTGGCCCTTAAAATAACTTGTGTATATTTGTTGTTATGTTATGTAACCTGTCACAACATTAGTCACCACTTCTTCCATAAGGCAACATGTAAATGTTCATGGGTACGCATGACTATAACTTATAATTATAGACCATTTTGTTCTTAGTGCTTTAGTCAGCTTTCTTTCTTTCTTTTTTTGGAGAGACTGCCATAATCTTTGGCTTCATGTGACAGAACTCTGCCATCTATTTGAACTAAGAAACTTAATAGGCTTTCTTTTACTCAGTAGAATGGGATAGTAATTATGAATTGGAATAGGAGGAAGAGTATGCTTCATTGTTTCTACAAATACTTTTGTTTTTTTCCATCTGCAATTGATCTTTCATTGTAAAAGCATTTTGAAATGATGGATAATTGAGATATTCTCTAGATTTATTCTAGGTTATATTTACTAAATTGCTTAGAAGAATAATTAAACTACATCAATAGTTTTCAAAGTGTGGTCAGCATAGATAATCACTGTTGGTGTCGTTGAGTTGATTGTGACTCAGTGACTCTGTATAGAGAGTTTCAGAGGAACAGCTGGTGGGTTTGAACCACTGACTTTGTGGTTCACAGTCCAGTGCTTATACATGGGTTACTTATTATAAAGTATAATAAATAACTTAAATCACGTTGATTCTATTCCAACTTGTGACAACTCCACATATGCAGAGTGTAACTGCTCTTTAGGGCTTTTAAGGCTGTGACATTTCAGAAGCAGAGACTGTCTTCAAGGTGTCTCTTGTTGTTGTTAGGTGCTGTTGAGTTGGTTCTGACTCATAGTGACCCTCAACACACCAGCACGAAATACTGCCCACGTGCATTATCTTTACAGTCGTTGTTTCCCTTGAGTGTATTGCTGCTGCTTCTGTGCCAATCCATCTCATCGGGGGTCTTCCTCTTTTTCTCTGGCCTTCCACTGTGTACCAAGCATGATGTCCTTCTCCAGGAACTGGTCCCTCCTGATAATATGTCCAAGGTGTGGGAGACGAAGTCTCGCCATCCTGGCTTCTAGGTGGACTCAAACCACTAGTCTTTCTGCTAGTATGTTTGTGTTTAACCATTTGCACCACCTAGGGACTCCTGGGTAGATACTAGAAATGATAATTTTTTGATGTAAAACTCTAGGAGTGGAGCCAAGCAATCATTCAGCTACCCCTCTAGGTGATTCTGATATCTGCTAAAGTTTGAGAACCACAGAATTGGGTGATATCAATGATCATTTATTAAGTATTTTAGTTTTCAGGAAGCTAGTCCATACTGACTTTATTCTTTCACTAATGTCTCTTTATTCTTTCACTAATGTCTCTTGTGTCAAGCACTGTTCAAGTTCTGGGGAAACAATAGTGAACAGAATAGTCAAGATTCCTGCTTTCATGCAACTTACATTTAGAGGATTATGATAGGAATGATTCAGAGGCTTAAAAAAGTAGGGTGATATGATAGAGAGTATGTGGTAGTTAGGGCAGAACTCTTTGAAGATGTTAGGTGTCAACTAAGTTTTAAGTGACAGGAAGAGCTACCTAAGGGGAGATAGTCCAAACAGAGATGCAACTAATATAAAGGGCTTTAACACAGGAGTGAATTTAGTGTGTTTGAAGAACAGAAAGACCAGTGTGGCTAGAGTATAGTGGGCAAGGGGACAGAGCTACAGAGCTATGAATGAAGTTGGAGAGGTAGGCAGAGGCCAGATCACAGAAGACCTTGTAAGGACTTTCACTTTGACCTTAAATGATATGGAAAGGTTTGGGGAGGTTTTGAGCAGTGTACTGACATAGCCTGATTTTTAAAATAAAGGACTGCTTGCTGGTCACGAAGTTGAGATCTGACCATAGATGGGAGCAAGCGAGGAAGCAGTGGGGCAGTTAGAAGAATATTGTAATTGAGGTGAGATGATGGTGATCTGTCAAGAATGGTAATATGTGTGTGTGGGGGCGTGGGTAGGTAATGAGAATCACTGAGAGTCTGGATATATTTTGATGATAGAGTCAACAGAATTTGATGTTGTTATGTGCCATGGAGTCGGTTCCGACTCATAGCGACCCTGATGTTGTTGTTGTTGTGAAGTGCCATTTAGTTGGTTCTGACCCATAGCGACCTTGTATAGGGTTTCTGAGGAGCAGCAGGTGAGCTTGAACTGCTGACCTTGCATTTCAAATGGCTTTGCAGTCCGGTGCATTAACCCACAGCGCCACACCAGGACTCCAGTGACCCTGATAGTGGTATATAAAACAGAAAAAGGAATCAAGGATGACTCCTTCACCTAAATAATTGGTAGATTTCAGATGAAAGTTTGAGGAAGATGTTAAGTCTAAAGTGCCTCTTAAAATTCCAAGAAGGGATGTTGAGGTATGGTTATTAAGTGCCATTTAGTTGGTTCTAACTCATAGCCACCCTATATAGGGTTTCTGCAGAGCAGCAGGTGGGTTTGAACCACTGACCTTGTGGTTCAAACTGACCATGCAGTCCAGTGCTTATCCTATAGGACTGTCAAGTTTAAGCAGTTAGAAAAAGGGATCTGGAGTCAGGGAAGTGATTAGGTTGGTGATAGGAAGTTGGGGCTAGTCCACATTAAAGTCAGGAGACTGAATGAGATGGCTAATGTAGGTAGACAGAGGCCCAGGACCCAATTTGAAAGTAGAAGGGCTTACAGTGAGAAGGAACTAGAGAATAGCAACCAGTCAGGTAGGAAGAGAACCTGGAACAGTGATGTACTTGAAGACACGTGAGAAATGTATTTCAGGAGGGAGGGCAAATTGATCCACGGTAAATGCTTCTGAGAGGTTAAGCTGAGCCCAGAGAATTGATTACCTTAGCACATTCTCAGTCATGCTTAGGTCATTGGTGATCTCAACAAGCTGTTTGGAAAAGTGTGGTGGGTTGAGAAGCCTGCTTGAAGTGTTTTGAAGAGCAGCAGGAGGAGAAACAGTGAAGAAAATGAATACAGACAATGTTAGGATAGACCTCTACCACTCACTGTTGTTTTTGTTGTTAAGTGCCCTCTAGTTGGTTCTGACTCATAGTGACCCTGTATAGGGCTTCCAAGGAATGGCTGGTGGGTTTGGACCACCAATCCTGTGGAAATTTGAGCAAAATATGGGGAAACTCTGCAGAATCTCTATGGAATCCTAGGGTCCAGTGGAATATAATCTGAAAACTGTTAACTTAATCCAATGGAATGATATTCTGAGGTGAAATTCAGCCAATTGCAAAACAGGCTAAGAAAGATATTCTTAGGTTTCAGAGAGAATCATCTTCTTGCTCCTCAGTTTGTAATACTTAGCATTCATGAAGTATGACCATAGAACATTTATTTTTTTAAACCCTTTACTTTGAGATCATGTGAATGAAAGGGATGTTTTCCATATAGTATTTTCTGTCATTTAAATGTATTTTTCACATACATTTTCTGGCTAAAGCAGGGGAAAATGTTTTAGGTCTTGTTGAAACTTTAGTTAACTTTGTCTTCTTTTAATTTAGAGGCTCTGATTTAGTTTCTGATTTTTTTATGCCAATATTTGACAAGTATCTTTAAATACTCTGAGATCTAGAGCACTTTGTAGGCACTTGTTTAAAGCAAAAGCCCAAGTTTCTCTTCGGGGAAAGAATGATGATCCTTCACCAGAGAAATAGGTAGATTATGAATACATGAAACCCATTTTTTTCCCTCTTAATTCAGAGGGAATATTACCATGTTTTATTGATGTCTTAGACTGTAGGATGTACCGTGTTATGTATTACTAAGAAAGAAAAGGAGTGCTAGAGTGGTACTGTAGGATAAGCACTTGACCACAAGGTTGGTTTGAACCACAAGGATGGAGGTTCAAACCCACCAGCTGTTCCTTGGAAACTCTATATGGGGTTGATCTGAGTTAGAAATGATTAGATGACACTTAACAACAACAAAAAAGAAAAGAGACAGGGGTGATTTAATGCAGAATTCTTGCCTTTCATGCAGAGACCTGGGTTAGATTCCCGGCTAGTCAATCTCATGTGTATAATCACTACCCTTTGTCAGTGGAGGTGTCCATATTGCTATGATGCTGACCAGATATCTGCAGACTTTCCAGACTAAGATGGACTAGGAAGAAAGCCTGGTCTTCTACTTCCAAAAGTCATCCAGTGAAAACCCTGTGGATCACAATGGTCAGATCTACAGGATGGGGAGACTGTTAGACGGGCAGCATTTCATTCAGATATACATGGGGTTCTGAGGAGTCTAGGATCAACTACATAGCAACTAGCAACAAGAAAAAAAAAATGCTGCCAATTCATTGTAAGATGCTGTTGATTATGAAAGATGTTTAAATGTTACCAAAAAAAAAAAAAAGTCTTTTTAGGATTGATGGCGATACAGGCTAAGTGGTGTGAATTCTGGCCCTGGTAGTGTTTTTAAGTAGCTGTGAGTCACTTAGACTTTCTTTGCTTCAGGTCCCACACTTGTATTGTGAGGGTAATGCTTGGTTTATGCACTTCACAGGCTTATAGTGAGGGTGAAAGGTGATAAATGAGATGAAAATTACCTTTGAAAAATAGAATATAGGCACACTTAAGGGAATTTATTCAATTTAAATGAATTCTTAAGTCTGATTAGGTAACTGAACATTTGTTATCTGAGCTTTGTTGTCAGGTTTAAAACAGAATTTAAGCATAGGCATTTGGAAGTACATTTTCATCTGCTGTATGGATTTAATTTAATATGGAAGTAGTGTCTGTTTAGTGTAGTTTTGGAATTAAAGAGAAAGAAAATACAAAGATACTTGTGTAACCCTGCCATTCTCATGATCTAGAGCTAACCCTGGTGTGGTGCTGTAGGATAAGCTCTGGACTTCTGACCACAAGGTCAGCAGTTCAAACACATCAGCCGCTCTTGAAAATCCTATACAAGTTAGAGGGAATAGAAGCAAATACTGTTGAATGACAGTGCACAGAAGAGATTACAAATCATTGCAATGAAATAATGAATGTAAAACTGATGTTCTCCCATGTAAACGATCACTCAATTCACAATAAAAACTAAAAAAAAAAAAACCCAAAAAAACTCTATGGAACATTTCTACTCTGTTGCATAGGATCGCTACAAGTCGGAATCGACTGGGGGAGAAACACACCAAAAAAACCAACCTATATAGAGTTGCTGTGAGTTGGAACTGACGTGACAGCATGCAACAATAACAACATTCTGTCAGTACCATGAGCTTAAAAAAAAATGAATTGTGAAATGTTTATGACATAAAAAAGGAGAAAAGGCTAGAATAACGAGCATGTACATATGTGCCATTTTTAACACAATAACGACTCTTCTGTGAGAACAGTGGGCTGCATTTCCACAGCATCCTGTCTTCACAGCTGTCTAGTAAACAGTCTACTGGTCCTCTTGTTTTCGTCTATAAAACTCGTAGATCAGCCAGTTTGCTTTGTCAGGTAAATGTTTTATCCTCAGACATAGTGGACAGGGCTAGGGCTGTTTTGTGCTTGATCTGAGTTCTTCAAAATTCCACTTATGGTTTTGGAGATTCAGCTGTGGGAACTTGAAATAGGACATCTGTAACATTATAACAATAGCTAGCTTCTTCCATAGCAGATAATTGTAGCTAGGCAATTTTTATGTACTTTGTTTCATAATAATTCTTCGGGGTAGATGTTCTGATTTTTTAGATCTGGAAGGCATAGGTTAGAGAAGTTAACTTGTCTGAAATTCCACAACTAGCATATTTTTTGCATATTACAATTGCCGACATCAGTAACACGTGCACCAGTATAATGCACACAGTGCACATACTAAACCAATATGCAAGGGGGGGTGGTGCACAGTTTGCAGACAACACATATAAAGTATTCATTATTTGTGTAAAAATACGGTATTAAGTTGTAGAACTGATGATTTTAATCAAGATCTGCCATACACCACAGCCCACATGCGGTACTATCTTACATCATTACTTGCCAGTAACCATTGTACTCTTTCTTTTTTAGGCAAAATCCAGAGACCACATTTGAAGTATATGTTGAAGTAGCCTATCCTGGGGCAGGTGGCACTCTTTCAGGTATTTGCATGTTTGATTATGACATAGTGTTTGTTTATCATAAGAGATAGATATGCACATAGGATAATATATGAATGTTTTAAACTGATATTTGTCTTTAAGTATGTTTAAGTACTTTCCCCCTTTCATTCATGCCCACATCATACTAGAAAGAATGGCGAATAAAAGCACAGTGAGCAATTTGATTTACAGATTGCTGTAGAATAAATACTTGGCTGTAAACCACAAGGCTGACAGTTCAAACCCTCCAGATGCTCCTTGAAAACCCTATACAGGGTTGCTATGACTTGGAACTTATTCGACAGCACTTAACAACAACAACCAAGGAGCTCTTGTGGCATAGTGGGTTACAAGTTGGGCTGCTAACTGCAAGATTAGCAGTTCAAATCAATCAGTCGCTCTGCAAGAGAAAAATGAGACTTTATGCTCCTGTAAAGATTTATAGTTTTGGAAACTGTATACACGTGACAACACACAACCACCACTACCACCGTCGTTATAGGAGTCCCAAGGTCGGTGGTTCATGCTCACCAGCCTCTCACCAGAAACCCTATGGTGGTAGTGGTGGTGGTTATGTGCCTTGGAGTCGGTTCTGACTCATAGTGACCCTGCATGGGCTTTCCAAGGTTGTGGACTTTGAAGTCAAATATTTAGTGTGACATATTGTCAGCTTGCTAATTATGAAGGATTAGAATTAGGTTAAAGGATACAAAATGATATAAAGGGAATTATCTGCCATTAAACTGAAAAGAGGTGCTTGAAACAGACTTAATTTAGTAACTTTTGTGTTCTACAGTAAAAGAAGATTAGGGAATTTGTCAGAGAATACACCTTTGTAGGCATTAGCTTTTGGACTAGTTAGAATATATACTCCTGGACAGCAGGGTCTTAGTTAAGGTTAGGATGTTTTTGCCAGTTGATTGTATTACTTCTTGACCTAAAGCCCTTCTTGGTTAGTGGGAAACATGGCTTTGTGGTCCAGTGTTCTTTTTCTTGGTGCCTATGAGAGTGATGCACTTTGCTAAAGTGTATGTAAGGGAGCAACTTTTGGTCTGCATGCGCAGATAGCTGCTTATCTTATTGAATATTTAGGGAGAATGGGTTTACTTGGATTAGAAACATGGAGTAATCAAAATTTCAATGGTAGCTTTGCCCTAGATTGTCTGTGCAACTTTGGATATATTTCTTTTCTTTTTTTTTTTTTTCTTCCATGTTTTATTGTGAATTATATGATATTTTACATGAGAGAACTTTAGTTTTACATTCATTCCATCCTACATCGTCTCATTGCCATGGTTCCAATCCCCTCCATGCATCATCAAGCCACCAAAGGGTATACCCTATAAACCCGCCCCCTACACCGCTCCCCTGCCCCATTCTTCAGGACCCAGTCCCTCTCCCTTTCTGGATCCAAAGTCCTCAACCTCTTCATCACTCCACGTCATCGTCTCTGCCTCTATCTCGGGCCTCGCTGCTTCTCTAGGTAGGGTCCCACTCTCGGCTCTTCTCTGTTGATGGTCCCAGAGACCTCCGCTCCTAGACTGGAGAGTCAATAACTCCCTTCCTTGCTACCAAACGTCTGCCTTTACATTTCCAACCCTCACAATCAGTCCTGATAACAATCATTCACGTTTGTATCACAAGTGACCCTTCTGCATTTCATTTCATCAGCTCCGCCTAGACAGATTGGATAGTACTCACTGGAGATTCTGCCTTCCTCCATTCCCCCTAGCTCTAGGTTCCCTCTTGAAAGCTTGTAAGCCAGTTACTTCTTGCCTTTGTGGTCCCTCCCCACTATTTGGGTATTATGTTTCTTTTCTTATCATTTACATCACAAAATAGCTACCTTTTATTACATACCTGTTATTCATTGGTGCTGCAAAAGGTACCTCTTCCCTGGCCTTGTGCTTTGGCTGTATTCCTTTCTATGGGACAGAAAGACTGTGGGGCCTGAGTGACATGCCACCTGGAGCCTGAACCTTTCCATCATAGGCCATGTTTTGAATATGCAGGATCTCAGACAGAATTCCTTGCCCAAATGGCCCTGAACTTTTGGGGTGATGAGCATGTTTTGGAACTAGATAGTAGTGATGGTTGTACAACACTGTGAATATACTAAATGCTACTGAATTGTATGGAATCCTGGTTTGGCACTGTGGGTTAATGTGCTGGACTACAAAGTCAGTTTGATCTGCAAGATCGTGGTTCAAGCTCACCAGATGCTCCTTGGAAACCCTATACAGGGTCGCTATGGGTCAGGATCAATGACATTTTACAACAACAACTGAATTGTATATTTTCATCTATTTATTTTTTTGTAAAGTTTTTATTGTGAATTATGTGATAGTTTACATGGGAGAACATTAGTTTTACATTCATCCTATTGTATATCGTTTCACTGCCATGATTACAATCCCCTGCATGCATCATCAACCAACCAAAGTGTATAACCCGCAAGCCTGCCCCTCTGTCGTCAGCACACAGCCTCTCTCCCTCTCCAGGTCTAGAGTTCCCAGCTGCTCCATCTCTCCACATCATCGTCCCTTCCTCCATCTCTGGCATCACTGCTTCTCTAGGTAGGGTCCCACACTCCGCTCTTCTCCCTTGATGGTCCCAGGGACCTCCAATCCTGGTCTGAAAAGTTAACCACTTCCTTCCTTTTCCTACAAATTGTCTACTTTTACATTTGCAACCCTCACAGTCAGTCCTGATAGCAATTATTCACTATTGTACCATAAGAGTCCTATCCCCATCTCCTTTCATTAGCCCCACCCAGACAAATTGGATACTATGTAGTGGAGATTCTACCTTCCTCCATGCCATCTGGATCTAGGCTCCCTCTTGAAAGCTTGTAAGTGAGTCATTTCTTGCCTTTGTTGAGCCCCCCTTCCCATTTTGGGTAGGCAGTGTCCAAGTTGTCCATCCTTGTCTACTCTGTGTCCCGAAGGGGTGGCAATGATACTTGCTGTAAAGATTTGTTGCCTCTTTTGAGCCCCTGCATCCATAGGTGGAGTCAAGTTCATCAAATTGTGTCAGATTACTCTTTTTTCCCCTCTTCTTTCTTCTTCTAATTGAGTTCTGATTATCCAGCCATTGAAGCCAGGTCAAGTGGGTATATCTGAAAGTGTGGGTGTTCTTGTGCATATCTTATCTACTGGATACTTCACTCTCCACTCTAGTCCTCTGTGGCTATGTCACTGTTTCTTGGCCCAGGAGTCCTCAGGTCTTGCCACACTGCTGGCCAACCAGCTCTCCACCCGGGTTCACAGGAGTCTATTGAACGTGATCAGACTTAGCTCACAGTTTCATTGCTGTTTTCCTTCACTTCCCCTTATTGGTGACCAATGTGGTCACCAGTCAGACCACATGCCTGCTCATGTTGAATTGTGTATTTTTAAATGGTATGTTTTATGTTTTGTAGTTGTTAAGTGCTGTTGAATCTATTACAACTCATAGTAACCCTGTATGGGATTTTGGAGACTGTAAATTTTTTGGGGAGCAGAAAACCTTATCTTTCTTCTGCAGAGTGGCTGGTGGGCTTGGATCACTGACCTTGTGGTTCACAGTCCAGTGCTTATGCTACAGAGCTACCGTGCTCTCATGTTACATGTATTATACCATAATTAAAAGAAAAAAAAATGCTAGAGGTGGGTTTTGCCAGGACCGTGAGAGGTCTGGTCTCTCCTCTCCTTTCTCCAGAGGTAACTACTATCCTGATTTTTGTGATAATCATTACTTTATAGTTTTACCATACATGTATTCCTCTTAGAAAATATAGTTTTGCTTGTTTCTGGACTTTATAGAAACAGAATTATTGTGTCTTTAGTTTGTTGCTTTTTTTTTTGTGCTAAAGATTTTATTTGTAAGAGCCCTCTATGTTGTTTTAACTACTGTACTTTATTTTCATTGCTCTATAGTACATTATAGGATTGAATCACAATTTACTTATCCTTTCTACTGTTGATAATATTTGAGGCTGTTGGCAGTTTTTGGCTATTACAAGTAATATTGCTGTGATCTTTTCATACATAAACCCTTGTGTACGTAAGCATGCATTTCCAGAGGTTACATACCATACATAATGAGCTACTGGATCATGCTAAGCTGTTTTTCAAAATTGTTTGAACCACTCGACAGTCCCACCAGGAGTATTTGGTAGTTCTTATTGCCCTGCAGCTTCATCCCTTAGTGTGAGGTGTTGACTTCTGCTGAGTTGCTGATTGGATAATGTCTAATTTTAATTTGCATTTTTTGATGACTCATGAATTTGAAAATCTTTTCAAGTGCTTTTTGGTCTCTTGAAGCCGCTCCTATACTGGGTTGCTATGAGTTGTAACTGACTCAATGGCACTAAGCAATAACAACAACAACAAATTGGCCTATTGAATATCTGTAAGTGCCTGTTCAAGACTCTTGCTCATTTTTTTTTCCATTTACTTTTCTTTTTTCTCAGTGATTTATAAGGAATTCTTTATATATTCTGGATATTAATTCTCTTGCTATGTTGTTGTTGTTTCTCTTAACACCTTAACTCAAATGCATCAATTCTTCTGTGGTCATTCTTATTTACTGTCCAGCTTTCACATGCATATGTTGTTGTTGTTGCTATGTGCCATCAAGTCAGTTCCAACTCATGGTGACCCTGTATAAGGTTTCTGAGGAGCAGCTGGTTCAAACCGACTTTGCAGTCTAGCTCGTTAACCCGCAGCTCCACACCAAGACCCCTATGAGGCTATTGAAAAATGCCATGTTTTGGGTCAGGTGCACTTTAGTCTTCAAACTGACATCTTTCCTCCTGAATACTTTAAAGAGGTCTTTTGTAGCATGTTTGCTTAATGCAGTACATCGTTTGATTTCTTGTTGCTGCTCCCGTGAGTGTTAATCGTCGATCCAAGCAAAATGAAGCCTTTAAGAACATCAGTCTTTTCTCCATTTAGCATGATGTTACTTACGAGTGCAGTGGTGAGGATTTTTATGTATTGTAAATATCATCTTGCACTCAGTGGTTTGTCTTTCACTTTCTTTGTAGTATCTTTGATGATCAAAACTTGATTTTAATATAGTATAATTTATCAATATTTTCCTACCTTAGAGGTCTCAAGATATTTTCCTATAATTTCTTCTAAGAGATTTAAAATTTTGCCTTTCACATTTAGTTCTTCAATCTTTAAACTCATTAGATGATTAAAATCTGAAAAGTTTAACCTTAAACTTGATTCTAAGATTTTTAAAAATTGGGAAGCAAAAGAAATTAAATTTTCAAGATTTGCTATGCCTCTGTTTAAAACATATTTTATAGAACGATCAGGTATATACTCAAAATTTGCTTAAAAAAAGAAAGATGAACACTGAGAGAGGGATAGGTGTGTAGGACAGAAGGAAATCGTTGAAGACAGTTCTTTCTCCACGTATATCTTTGCATTTCTGTGCTAGTGAAGACATGTACTGGAAACTATCTTCCTTTAGTTCTGTTCTGTAAAGAACCTTCTGCTAGTGATAGCCATGGGAGGGACATGTTATTTGTCACTTTATATAGACATTATATCAGGACCTATAACACTGAATAAAATGTCTTCCACAAATTGTGCAAATAAAATTTGGGCACACAAACTCAACTGATGATGCCACTAACTTTCTTTGGGAACTTTTTTAGATTTCCTGGTTGCTATTACCAATGGAAGGAGCTCTGGTACTGTAGTGGTTATGAATCAGACTGTGAACCTCATGGTCAGCAGTTCAAAACTACCAGCTGTTCTGCAGGAGAAAGATGAGGCTTTCTGCTCCCATGAAGATTTATAACCTCGGAAACCCTGTACAGGGTCGCTATGAGTTGGAACCGACTCCACGGCACATCATAACAACAACAACATTATCAATGGAGTCTTGGTGTGGCACTGCAGGATAATGCACTGGACCTCAATGTTGGTGGTTCAAAACCACAAGCTTCTCTTAGGGAGCCCTGTACAGGGTCGATATGAGTTGAAACAGATTTGACGGTGTAAAGATTTACAGCCTCGGAAACCCTGTGCAGGGTCAGTATGAGTCAGAACCGACTCCACGGTACTTAACAACAACAACAACAACAGTCTATCACTTAATACTTGATCCTTAGGTACCCTTTTGTCTGCTTCTCCAACCGTCTTATTTGTTTTTAATAAAGTATGTTATATTGCCTTTCTTTCTGCTACTATTTAGTACACTATTTTTGCCATTTTAGATGATTGCAAAGAATCTACCCTAAGATTAGTCTTTGTTCCTTGGATCTGCCTCTGTGATCTGTGCCAAAGTAGCTGAGCAAACTTAGGTATAAACCTTGTGCTTTCCAGTACTAGTGTCTGGGCCTAGTCTTCCCTTTGAAGTGTGTTTGCATCCCCCTAGAGGGATTAATTTCCTGCTGTGAGAAGGTGGGCTAAAAAGCACTGAAACGACTTTACGGGCCTTTAATTGGAGGATTTAGTATATATTTTGTTCTATAAACTTCTGTGGGAGTTTCATTCTTACAATTTTTGTTATATTATAGTCTGTTCTCACTGTAAACTTTTTTTAAAGGTACTAGCATTTTTTTTCAAGTTAGTCAGATATTTACTGACAGATTGTCTCAGTGTTGTTTGGATTCTCTTTTCATCTTTATATACTTAGTAACTTTCTTACCCCATGATTTTAAAAGTGGTTCTTGGATATGTATAAAATGTAAAAATAAATTAATAAGAGAAATAAAAAAACTTCACTCCATAGTAAATACAGTCATTGGCATATTCCTTTGTGTGTGTATGTAAATAAAAGATACAAAGTTTTTTTCCATTGATACCATTGGGCTTCAAAAAGTCCGTGGAAAAATTCCTTTATCTTCTCATGCCATTTTTTTTACGAACTTTTTGAAGCCCCTCTCCTGCAGTATATGGTATGTTTTCCTTGCTCCTCCTTGAATAAAGCATTAAGCATTCCCCTAAATATTAATCTAGTTTTATAAAAATCATTTTAAATTCTTGTGAGTTACATCATATTGTTGTTGTTGTTGAGTACTGTGGAGTTGGTTCCGACTCATAGTGAACCTGTACAGGGTTCCGAGGCTGCAAATCTTTACTGGAGTAGAAAGCCTCATCTTTCTCCCACAGAACAGCTGGTAGTTTTGAACTGCCGACCTTGAGGTTAGCAGCTCAATTCGTAACCACTACGCTACCAGAGCTCCTTTGTTAATGTCCCATAATTATTTATAACTGTATGTGTAGATTGTTCCCAGGATTTTCCTTTTGTAAATAAGGCCAATGAATATCTTTGTGCATAGTGTTCATGATGTATGTATGCAATTTTAAAGCATAAAAAGAAGTTGGAAAATTTTGAGTAGATTTTGATTTTCAATCTTACGTGTTCCTTTTTGTTACATCCCATTTGTTGTTGTTGTTGTTAAGTGCCATCAGGTTAGTTCTGATCTGTAGCAACCCTGCATAGTATTTCTGAGGAGCAGCTAAGCTGACCGCTGACCTTGCAGTTCAAACTGACCTTGTAGCCCAGCGCATTATCCTGCAGCACTACACCTGGACTCCCATACCCCATTTAGTGTACTCTAAATTATGGATTTGCTTAAGAGCCCACATATATAAAGGAATCCCAGAAAAAAAAAAAAAAAAGACTCATCTGAAGGTAGGAGAGCTCACAAAGCTGAATTTAACCTGTTTTGCTGACCATCTCAGAAGACGGTGCTCTTGCAAGAGGGATCAGCTTGCAAAGTCCCATGATCAGATGGTATTGGCCATGCTGAAACTCTGAAATGCATTTCAGACACAAGCTTCTCGTTACAGGTGGCATCTCTGAGCCTTCTGTGAGCACTGGAGAGTGGCAGCATCAGGTTTTTCAGGGCTGTTCCACAGATCAGCTTCTGTCGCATGTTACCGCCACTCCCAGTGTCTTTATGTTTTAGTCCCATGGCCTCTTTGAAAAGAAGGTGTAGTCAAGTTGAGAAAATGTTGAAGGGACTCTGACTCTGGCTAGTTGGGTTAACCCGCTACGTAGGTGTTAAGCAGTAATTAAGAAAAAATCCTTGCTGAAAATTCCTCTTAAGCGGAAGTCCCTGGGACCATTAAGGAAGAAGAGCGGAGAGTGGGACCCTACCCAGAGAAGCAGTGATGGCAGAGATGATGACGTGGCGAGATGGAGCGACTAGGGACTCTAGACCCAGAGAGGGAGAGAGACTGTGTGCTGATGACCGCGTGGGGTGGGGGTGGGGGGAGCAGGCTTGCAGGATGTACCCTTTGGTTGGTTGATGATGCATGGAGGGGATTGTAATCATGACAATGAAACGATATACTATACGATAGGATGAATGTAAAGCCTAATGTTCTCCCATGTAAACTATCACATAATTCACCATAAAACATTAAAACATTAAAACATAAATCCCTCTTAAATACCTGTCCACATTTCTGTATTAGTAGTAGTAGTATTGTGAAGAACAGTAAACTTTTGGTGACATAATTATTGAGAACCAGGTTTGGTACTCTAAACTTTAGCTTTCATTGTATAGGAGTAAGCTATGGTGTAGGAACAGAATGGAAACTGTGGTCACAGTGGATATTCAACAGAATTGTTTCTGTTGTTGCTAGTGCCATGTAATTGGTTCCAACTCATAGTGACCAGGTATAGGGTTTCTGAGGCTGTAAAGCTTTGTGGGAGCAGAAAGTTTCATCTTTTTCCTGAGGATCAGCTGGTGGGCTTGAGCCCCTGACTGTTTGGTTAGCAGTTCAGTGCTTATTGTATAGATCCACAGTGCTCCTTTTTCAAAGATAATAAGGATAGTTAATCAATTGTTGTTGATGTTGAGTGCTGTGGAGTCAGTTCTGACTCATAGTAACCCTGTATAGGATTTCCGAGAAGCAGCTGGTAGGTTTGAACGTAGACCTTGTGATTAGCAGTCCAGTGCTTATCCTACAGCACCACACTGGAACTCAATAAATCAATAGTAGTAGATATTTTTAAAAATGGACTTAAGAAAAACAACAACTATTCACTGCTTTTTCTTTAGAGGTAGTGGGCGAGGGAGTCCTTTTGAAACTCAGATTTTATTCCAGATTAAAATATTCTTGAGCTATAAACTAAAAATGTATTATTTTATTTCCTTTTAATAATAAAAAACCCCCAAACATGCTGCCACTGATTGAGTTAATTATTCAACTCATAGCGATCCTGTGTAGGGTTTTCGAGCTCATAAATCTTTACAGGAGCACAAAGCCTCTGTTTTCCTTGGAGTAGTTCGTGGGTTTGAACCATCAACCTTGCGTTTAGCAGTTCAGTGCCTACAGCACACCAGCAGTCCTTTGCAAATAATAATGATAATCACTCCAAGGTTGAAGAATGATAATGACATAGATAACTTTTATTGAGTTCTACTTTAAGTCTCAAGAGTCCTGGTGTATTACTGTAGGATGAGCACTGGACAGCCAACCACAAAATCAGTGGTTCACACCTACCAGTCACTCCTTGGAAACTCTATGTAGGGTTGCTATGAGTCAGAACAGACTCGATGGCACTTAACAACAACAACAGTAATTATGCCTCAAGGAGCTCTGGTGGTGCTATGGGTAAGGACTTGGGCTGCTTTTTGTAAATTAGGTGGTTCAAACCCACCAGCCAGCCGCTCCATGGGAGAAAGATGAGGCTGTTCCCGTAAAGATTTACAGTCTCAGAAACCCTAAATAATAGGCTTACTATGAGTCATAATTGACTCAGTGGCAGTGTGTTTTGTTTTTGGTGGTTTAATTATAGCTCATTTTCTAAATGCTTACCTTGTTAAATTTCATGTAACAACTCTAAGATGGCTCCTGGACTCCTGTGTGGGCTGTAGGATCAACACTAGATTGCAAACCACAAGGTCAGCAGTTCAAATATACCGACTGCTCCTCAGAAACCCTATACAGGGTCTCCCTGAGTCGGAACTGACTCGATGGCACTTAACAACAAGAAGAACAAGGTGGATCTCATTTTTGAAGAAACTGAGGCGTTGAGAGGTTGATTTACTTAACTTAGGCTGGACAACCATTACGTTGTAAAACAACAATTTTAGCTTCATTGTCACAGTATCTTCCAAAACCTGTACCTGCAGTGGTTTAGGAAAATCAGGAGCGGCTTGTTTTCATTCAAGAACTACACAAGTGTTACTTGTAGTTTTTTTATGAGTTGACACTATTGCTTTTCTATATTTTTCTTCTCTTGACTTATCCAGTGAAAGTGGACCCACTTAGGGAGTATTAAAGTATATGGCTTCTTGGTTCTCAATAGTATAAATGAAAACCCCACTGCCACCGAGTCCATCCTGACTCAGAGTGACCCTCTAAGACAGAGTAAAAACTGCTCTTTAGAGTTTTCGAGACTAAGTTTTTACGGAATTAGGGAGCCTTATCTTCCTCTTGAAGAGCAGCTGTTGGGTTTGAGTCGTTAACTTTGTGGTTAGTAGTCCAGTGCTTAGCTCACAGCGCCATCAAGCTTCCTTCAGTAGTGTTGTTATTAGGTGCTGTGGAGTTGGTTCCAACTCACAGAGACCCTGTCTTAGGGTTTCTAGGCTCTAAATCTTTGTGGAAGTGGAAAGCATCATCTTTCCTCTGAGAATTGGTTGGTGTGCTCAAAATGCTGACTTTGTGGCTCACAGCTTATCCTACTGAGTAGGGAAGAATCACTATCACTGCAAAAGACATGGATTATTTTCAAATATTTGTATTATTTATAGATTCGAAATACTTGACATACTAGTTAGAAAAAAATCTTATTTGGGTTGTTAAGTGCTGTCAGGTTGGTTCCGACTGAGAGCAACTCAATATAGGATTTTCTAGGAGTGGCTGGTGGGTTCTAACAGTTGAGCTTGTGGTTCATAGCCCAGTGCTTATCCTACAGCACCACACCAGTTCTACTTGGGTTGTTGTTGTTGGTGGTTATGTGCAATAGGGTGGAGTCCTGTCTCATAGCGACCCTGTATAGGGTTTCTGAGGCTGTAAATCTTTATGGGAGCAGAAAACCTCATCTTTCTCTTGCAGAACTGCGGGTAGTTTCTAACTGCTGACCGTGAGATTAGCAGCCTGACTTGTAACCACATAGAACCTCATCTAATTGTACGGACTTTGAAAAGTCAGGGTAGCTTTAAGAATTATAATGTACTATATATCTTTTCATAAGATTGTTTAGAATAAAAATTATTTCTTTAAACTAGAAGGAGCTCTGGTAGCGTAGTGGTTACGAATTGGGCTGCGAACCTTAAGGTCAGCGGTTCGAAACTACCAGCCGCTCCACGGGAGAAAGATGAGGCTTTCTACTCCCGTAAGGACTTACACCCTCGGACCCCCTATACAGGGTCGCTATGGGTCGGAACTGACTCGACGGCACTTAACAACAACAATATATCTTTTCATAAGATTGTTTGCAATAAAAATTATTTCTTTAAACTAGAGTATAGTGAGAACTCATTGTATAAAAGCTTTTTGCTCACTACCTGATGAAGAGATGTTATATAGAGCTCCCTCCATAAGCGCAAAAACTGTTATCTTGTTTGTACCTTCATTTTCCAGTGTGGCACTGTAAGATAAGCATTGGACTTCTAACTGCAAGATTGATGGTTCAGACCCACCAGCCGCTCCTGGAAAACCCTATACATCAACAGCACTTAACAATAGCAACAGAACGGTTCTTGGCATACTGTCGGCCTTCAATATATATTTGAATGATTGAAACTAAGAGCTAGAAAGTGACTCATCCAAAGGACTAAGTTGTGATTTCAATCTGGTCTATGTTCTTTATAAAGAAATTTTTTGGAAAATGATCTTGCAAATCATGTAGTATTTATGTATGTGTGTTAAAGAATAAGTGAAAATGCCTGTACTTACCACGCAGTTTAAAAATTGAGAAACATTTTATAGTTCTGAAGCCCCCCTGTGTGTTCTTCCCAGATTGCATTCCTCCACTACAATCACATTTTTTATACTATGCTAATTGTATATCCTTGCCTTTAATTTATGCTTTTTATTATACTATGCTGATACTCTAAATTGGTTATCTAGAGTGAGTTTGCTGTTCTAAGGAAGTAACAGAAGGTGAGCCATGTATTTTCTTTTCTTAATTACTGCTTCTTAGTTATTTGAAGCAGATTCCAGATTTCTTCCTGTTCCTGAAGTGTGCAATCTAGCGGCCATCTGGGTGTAAATTATGATATAGAAGAAATCTCACAACTTTTAGTTTTTTCATAAGTGTAGTTTTTTCTTTATGTAACTCCTGTTCACGGTGTCAGGCCCTCTAGCTGAACCAGGAATTTGTTGATCTACTTACTAGGCTATAAGATCCATTAGAGCAGTGAGTTTGTTGATTTTAAAAATAAAATTTCCCCCAAATCCCAATCTCAGAGCCTCATTTTTTCAATGATAAAATAAAAACATTGATAATAACTAATTCATAAGATTAAAAGGATTATATGGGGATGTATGGTGCATGGGATATATAAGGTTCTTAATAAATGGAAGCTGTTGTTATTTTCAATTAGTATCTTTTATTGTTTTGGTTTAAGGCTCCTGTTTGTGTGGAACTCTGCTGTCTGTAATTGTTGCCACTCAAACAGCTGTAAATAGGAAGCAAGTGAAAGTAACTAGCCAGAGTAGATTTCTCAGAATGCAAGCATTAACACTTTAATTCTTTATTCATGGAAAAGCTCTTAGTTTATGTCCTACATGCTTAGGTACGCTCTGTGGATTTCACTGTATTCTGTTGCTCCCTGGCGTAGTTATTGATCATGTTGATGGCATTAAGTCCTGGGATTAGTCAGTATTCTTTTTGTTGCAAGTGGCAGGAACCTCACTAAGTCTGGCTTGAGCAAAAAAAGGAAAATTTACTGGCTCTAAACACAGAAGTCCACTGGGGAAACTGACTTTGGGCTTTGAAGGATCTAGGTGTTCTACTCATGTTTTCAAATAGATTTGCACAGTTTTTATCTCTTGGATCTGTCTTCTGTGTTGGGTTCATTTCTAAGCAAGTGCTTTGTACATGATCGCAAAGATATCTCAACTCCAAGCACATAGCGTATCAATTTGTAATCCAGATGGGAACTGAGTTTCTTTTGCAGTATTTTGAGCCACAGTCCTCAGGTTGACAGCAATAGGTCCCGTTTGGATCTTGTTCCATCTATGAAACAGTCAATGTGAGTCTGGCGGGTGACTGACTCTATGTTGTTGATTGTGAGGAGAGGGAGTGTGTAAGGTGGGCTCCTCAGTGAGACTGGGGGAGGGTAGGTCTTCTGAAGAAAATCTGGTGCTATTCCTAGAAGCATGGAAAATGGACACTGTGCAGGCAGAAACAGATTTCCATTTCACCTGTCAAGAACATGTTGTATTAAAGATACTCTTTTTAAATAAGTGGTGGTGGTGGTGGTTATGTGCTGTGGAGTCAGTTCCGACTCTTAGTGACCCTGTACAGGGTTTGCAAGGCTGTAAATCTTTACTGGAGCAGAAAGCCTCATCTTTCTCCCGTGGAACAGCTGGTCATTTTGAACAGCTGTCTCTGAGGTTAGCAGCCCTATTCGTAACCACTACGCTACCAGAGCTAGTAAGGTATATAATCTAGTTTGGGAAGATTGACCACCAAAATGATTAAGATAAAATTCAGCGCTTAAAAAGTAGATCTTTAGTTTTCTAAAAAGCTGCCATATAAGCCTGATTTCCTTAGGAGTCTCTGACTGAGGTTTCACTGGCGTACATCTTGTTTTTAGTGTTGTTGTTAAGTGCCGTCGAGTC
>NW_006408532.1:1406025-1455250 GCF_000296735.1 Chrysochloris asiatica | reverse complement strand
GCTACCAGAGCTCCTTAGTAAGAGTTCTTTAATCACCTTTCTTTGAGCGTTCACTTTAGATTCAACACTGCTAGGTTTTGGAAATTGGAGTAGTATTGTTGTTAGGTGACCTCGAGTCATTTCCGACTGATAGCCACCCTCTAGAGGGTTTCCAAGGAGTGACTGGTGGGTTCAAATCCCAGACCTTGTGGCTAGCAGTCCAGTGCTTATCCTACAGCACCACAGTAGGATTCCAAAATTCTATATTCTATAAAATGGGAATTAGACAGCATGTTTTAAATGCTTAGAAGATTCTTTTTAAGCCTTCAGGATATTGTATTCCAGCTTTTGAACTTATTGTTTCACAATGCATTTTGTATTTCTTTCTTCATGTTACGTTGTTCCAAGGCTTTCATCACTGTATATTGGTATTGGGCTGCTGAGCTTGCTCTGCCCAGCAGGAGTTTGTCTACTTAAAGACAGTTTTCTTACCTTTAATGTGTTCTTTGAAGTCCTGGTGGTGCTATAGGATAAGCACTCAGCCACAAGGTTGGTTTGAACCACAAAGTCGGCAGTTCAAACCCACCAACTGCTCTTCAGAAATCCTATTTAGGGTCTCTATGAGTTGGAACCAACGCCGTAGTACTTAACAACAACAATGTGCTCTTTGGAGTCCGGTGTGGTACTGCAGGATAATGCACTAGACTGCAAGGTCAGTTTGAACCGCAAGGTCAGTAGTTCAAATCCACCAGATGTTCCTTGCAAACCTTCTACAGGGTCGCTGTGAGTAGGAACCAACTCCACGGCACTTAGCAATAGCAACATCTTTATGGATGATTTGTAATAAAAATAATACAATGGTAAATCTTTAGGCTTGGAAATCAGAGAAACTTGGGTTCAGATTTCTTCTATTGCCCACCAGTTTTTACATGGGGAAAGTTATTTAACTGAATTCTAGTTTTCTCATTGTTTAAATGGTACTTGCATCTACTTGACAGGTTGTTCTGTAAATTAGAGATAATATGTATAAAAGTGTGCCTGAAACTGTACTGCACACATTTAGCATTTTCTTGGGGTGACTTCATTTAACACTATCTATCCCACACTTTTTTTTTTAAAGCTTTTGTTGTATATTAAGTGAGTGAAGTGAAGGCTTACAGGACAGATCACCATTTTTACATTCAACAGATCATTGTAATTATTATAATACCCTCCATGCAAAAGCCGTTTGAACTGCAAAGTCGGTGGTTCAAGCTCACCAGCTTCTCCTTGGAAACCCTGTACAGGGTCGCTATGGGTCGGAATCGACTCAATGGCACTTGACAACAACAACATGTACCCTTAGCCAACAGTATTTACCTCTATTACCTTTTTTTTTTTTTTTTTTGGTGTACACTAACACTGTCTACCTTTAAGGACTCCTGGTGTGGTGCTGTAGGATCAGCACTGGATTGTGAACCACAAGGTTGGCAGTTCAAACTCACTAGCTGCTCCTGAGAAACCCTATATAATGTTGCTATAAATCCAAGTTGACTTGATGGCACTTAACAACAACCTTTAGTTGGAGTCCTGGTATGGTGCTGTAAGATAATGTGCTGAACTTCAAGGTTGGCTTAAACTGCAAGGTCAGCAGTTCAAGCCTACCAGCCACTCCTTGGAAACTTTATAGAGTGTCACTATGAGTCGAAGTCGACTTGGTGGTACTCAACAACAACCTTTAAGTTGGCGTCCTGGTGTAGTTCTACAGGATAATGTGCTGGACCGCAAGGTTGGTTTAAACCGTAAGTTTGGCAGTTCAAATCCACTAGCTGCTCTTCAGAAATCCTAGACAGGGTAACTACGGGTCAGAACCAACTCGGCGGCACTTAACAATAACAATCTTTAAATTAAAAACAAGCACACAAAACTCAAACTTCAAGCCAAAAACAAACAAACAAACAGCAAAACTTCTTGTAATTGTGGTGCTATTAGGAGATAAAATCTTCAGACAGAATTGATTTGAATTCATCTTTTAACGAGTTCAAATTTTAGGGTAATGGTAAGATGAAGATAGGAAACTTGATGAACACTGTCTAAATCAATCTTTCTTAAGAAAATATAGGACTGATTCTGATTTGTTCCTAAAAATATACACTTTAAACAAATAAATGACTTCAATTGATAACCTAAGTTTTTTCCCTTCAATTATATTTTATAGTTAAACTTTAACAAAAACCCAATGATCAATCCTTAGTTACCTGAGTTTTTATTTAAGCTGCTGCATAGAAGAGTCAGATGCCAAGAATATAAGGTAGTCTCGGGGATTTCTTCAAGTAGCTTATTTTTAGAGTGTAGTCTATTACTAGTATATATTTGGCCCTATTCTCTGCCCTCAACAGTGCTATGTAATGATCACTGATACTCAGAATGATGCAACTGGTTTCTGGAACATCAAAGCAAGTTCCATTAGTTTGTTCAGTTGATAAGAGTATTTGGTAAAGATTCTCAACAAAGACTGAAATAAAAATGTTTTTATCATGGCCCTCAATGAAGTAGAGAATCCAGCTAAGCAAACATTGTAATTTTTTCCCTCTGTGGGTTAATGCACTGGACTGCAAAGTTGGTTTGAACCACAAGGTGGGTGGTTCAAACTCACCAGCCGCTCCTTGGAAACCTTATACAGTGTTGCTATGGGTCGGAACCGACTTGGTGGCACTTAACACCAATAGCAACAAAACTAAGATCTTGGTAAATAGAATTTTCTTCCCTTTAACCTCATTCTCCTCGTCTCACCCAAAGCAAAACAAAACAAAACATTGCTTTTTAATTAAAGTTTTTCATATGTTTAGCAAAATTTGGTTGAGAGCATCGTGTCTACAGTCATACCATCTGGGTTCAAATTCGAGTTTTACCATTTATGATTTATGTATCTGTGTGGTTTTGGGTAAATTACTTTATTTACTTACTTTCTTAGTTCTTTAACTTGCGAATGATGATGATAATACCTTAGAGTACTATTGAAAGGATTAAATGAGAAAAAAAAGTTTTAAAGCATTAGGCTCAGGACATAGCACATAACACTCTCAGTCTGAATGATTATCAAAGAAAAGTAAGTTGGATTTGTTTGTTTTTATCCTTCAAACTAGAAATTGAGAGTCATTGGAACCTGGACTGGGACATCTGTTCATTCTGCCATTTGTTGGATCCTAGGGCACCAGACCTGAGGCAGGGATAAGCCCTAGCCTTTGGGAAGGCTTGACCAGTTTTCTTTCTTACCTCCAACAGCCCCAGAAAATCCAGTCTAGGTCTTTGAAAAGTCTTCATCCCTGGGATGGATCCAAGAACAAGCCAACCTCATTTTTCTTGTTTGCTGAATGAAGACTGAGTTGACTCAGATTTTACTTGGGCTTCTCTGGATGTGCTACAGGAAGGATAAAAGCTAAGATCCAGACCCAATTTTAGCTGAGATTTAAAGCTGACACATGCAACTGTTTCTGTTTTGTGCTTTGAAAGATTTTGGTATGTCGCACTTATCCATTCAGCAATATTTACTCTACAGCGTTGTGGTTTGGTGCCATAGGATAAGCACTTGATCTCAAGGTCAGTTTAAACAACAAGGTGGGCAGTTCAAACTCACCAGCCACTCCTTGGAAATCTTGTACAGGGTTGCTATGAGTCAGAACTGACTCTACAGCACTTAACAACAGCAACAACTCTAGAGTAGGTGTTGGTGAGGACATTCTAGGCAGAAGGAAAAGCTTGTGTAGAGTCATGGAAGAATAGTTTGTCAGTCTGCTTGTCTTTCAGTCAAAAGCATGCCTTTAGTCACATTCTGATCAGCATTGAGAGACCCTGTGCTGAATGTCAGTTCCATGAGCGCAGAGATCTTTTGTTTTCTTGGTTCTCTGATGTACCCTCAACACCAACACCAGTGACTGGTACATAGTAGGCATTCAGTTCATGTTTGTTGGATGAATGAACCAAGTTGATGGAACCTCAACTCAATGCAGAGAACTTTGGTATTTTGATTAATTTCTATAATTTTGTTGCATTAAATATCCCATTTCTATTATGAATAGCTGCTCGGTTTGTTATATCCTGTTTTTTTTGTGGTAGAACTGGGGAGATGGCATTTATGATAGAGGCAGCAGTTTTCTCTCCAGCAATTTTTCTGGAAGATGTTTATTTTGCCTTTTCCAGGAGCAGATGTGCTTAGGAAGAAAAGTTTAAAGGAGACTGTGCTCACATTCCCTTCACTCAGTGAGGACTGCCTTTTCCTCTTCATTTAGTAAGTGTCCATCAGACTTCTCAGAGCACAATGAGGCTTTTACCCAAGACCTATGTGGCAGCTCCTACTTTTTGCATTTTAGGCTTTTTCTGCTGCCCCTGGGAAACTGCCTGGTGGTCTGGCATCATGGGAATTAGTCTCACTAACAGCTGTTTCTCCATTCTCTCTTCCAGCAGTAGTAATGGGTGCAATGGAAAGAGCTTTGGACTTGTGTCTCAATGATGGCTCAGCAACATACTATTTATTTGACCTTGGGGAAATTCTTCTTTTTGTTGTTGATATTTTTTTTAATCAGCAAATGGATGTTTGATCATGCTTATCTCTTAGGGTTGCTGTGTGACTTAAATAAAATGTTGTTATTATTGTTAGGTGCCTTTGAGTACTGACTCTTATTGACTTTATGCACAACAGAAGGAAACACTGCCCGGTCCTGTGCCAATGTTGCTATGCTTGAGCCCATTGTTGCTGCGACTGTGCCAGTCCATCTCCCTGGGGGTCTTCCTCTTTTTCATTAAGTCTCCATTTTACCAAACATGTCTTTCTCCAGGAACTAGTCCCTCCTGATAATATGTTTGAAGTATGAGACACGAAGTCTGGACATCTTGGCTTCTTGGGAGCAGTATGACTGTACTTCTAACAACACAGATTTGTTTGTTCTTCTGGCAGTCCATGGTACTTTTAATATTCTTCTCCAACACCGTAACTCAAATGCATTAACTCTAAAATAATGAATAGTGCCCAGTTAGTTTTCTTTCTTCTCCTGTCACATCAAATCATTGTTTTCCACTCTTTTTATCTGCATCCTGATACAAAAGAACAGTTATATTATTTTTCATAGACTCTTTGAAACTCTTGACAAAGATTTTCTGTGCTTTGGGGTGAAGTAGAATGGAGTTTTGTGAATGTTTTTCCAGTGAAATGAGAAAGCTACTTCCTTCCCCCCTTTTTAAAAACTCATGTACTTCATGTGAACTTAGATTCCGTTTCCAAGGAAGTTCCTTTTCCTATACTCAGCTTCCTATAGAGAATGTAGCATGGTTTGGAGGATGTGTATAATGTATGTGCATGAATGTGTGTTCATGTACTTGAGAGAGGATATATGTGCGAAGCAACAAATATTCCAGCCTGCTTTTGTAACTTTTGCTTTGTAGTGTAGTGTGCCCAAAGTTATTTCTCCCTAGGGAGTGCTTCTTTCAACAGTTTGCAAAAGTAGCATAAATTCTCACTTGGTGTTCAAGGAAGATGATAATACAATTTAGTACAACCAAAGTATTCTATTTTATTTTTTTAACTTGTTTAGAAACCAAAATGTGATTGCAGTGTCAAAGTTGTCAGCGCACTCGAGTTTAACAAGTGCTCCAAGGATTAGTGAAGGAAACGTAGTTTACTCTGCAGCTTTTATGACAAAGAATTTAAAAGGTTTTGCTCTAAGCCCCACCATGTGTTTCTTCCTTTTCTCCAAAACATACCTCTAAGTTGAAAAGAGAGATGAATCTCTTAGGGAGAAACTATTAACTCTGAGGGAGTTTATCTTTGTTTGAGAGGAAGCAGAGCATTTACATTTGAATCGACTCTGAGTGTAGCTTGTGCCCTAATCTGGTTCCTCCTAGAAGTTGGTGAGGAGTTTAAGTACTTCCTACTTTGTGTTCTTGTTCTTGTAGTGCCATCCTAATTTTCTCAGGGATCATACATTTCGTAATTTAAAGTAAGCAAACTTCTGGGACACTGTGTATTGCTTGTGCATGCAGACATTTTGTAGTTGTTACAGTGGGATTTTTGACCAATATTGTCTCGTTTCCACCACACTGATCACCACAGTAAATAAGTATGCTTCAAAAAAAGACAAATCGTGACAGAAAGTTTAAAAAACAGAATAAAACCACTTCCACTATAATCACACATTTAAGTCCTGAATATTCCCATTTGATGTCATTGTTCCTGGTGTGCAGTTTAGATGAGAAAATGTAAGGTCTTAATTAATGTCCACCATACATATTTTCTTCAACTTTGGATGGCTGCATAAGACCAATTCTCTGTTATTATACATGTGTTGTTGTTGTCAAGCGTCATCTAGTTGGTTCCTTCTCATAGTGACACCCTATATAGGGTTTCTGAAGAGTAGCTGTTAAGTTTGAAATGCCAACCTTAGGGTTCAAACGGACCTTGCAGTCCAGTGCTTATCTTACAGCACCACACCAGCACTCCAACATATAAGTTTGTTGTTGTATACGTTTAGCTTCTTTAAAAATAAGACAAATTGATTCTACTTTCAATTTTGTGGACATCAGGACCAAATCTTTGATGTTTGCCCTGTTGTTTTGGGAAGTGGGGGGATAGGTAAGGAGAAGAGCTGGGAGAGGGGGCTAAATATAAATTATGTCTAAGAGGGTGGTATTTTCTAAGTCTGTAAGAAACGAAAACGAACTATTTTCTGAGATTAAAACCAAAACCAAAAAACACTTGTTGTAATGTTCCATTTTACTCAGTAATGAATTAAAGTATCATCACTTAAAAGCAATTAGTTACATTTTAAGGAGTCTTAGGTTGCTTCTATCACTAACTGAATATTAGTTTCTTATTTTGCTTGAGGGAATTTCTGATGATTTAGGTCATGGTAGTGTAAAGAAAATTGAAACTATCTACCTAAAGACTTGTTGGTGGGAGAAATTCTTTGGCTTTGTCCTCATTCATGTTTTGTTAGACAGCTGTGTCCTGGACTGGAATTAGCTTTTGTAGCAGTTGTGAAGTCGTCACCTTACAAACATAAAATATTCCCAGTGAACGTTTGTTTTTGTGACTGGGACTGTCATTCAGTCCCCCACCCCAAGGAAACAGGGTGTATATAGGACATCATGGGTGTCTGATGAAGAAATCTGTTCAAACTATAGTCGAATGAACTCCAATGGCCTATTTTCATAGAAATTAGTAAGTTAGTGCTCGAAGGCGTAGCCAGTGCTCCTTAGAAATTGGGACAAGAATTTTGCCTTTACTGAAAGAGCCTGTGTAGTATGGTGCTAGCTGGAAACGATTTGCCTGGCATTTGCACTGGGCATGTTTGGAAAGGAAAGCCTCTTTGCATTGTGCGTTTTAAAAAGTGTCTGAAAGTAGGCTTAGAAAATGGCAGCATTTGCTGGTCTTGGCTGTCAATGTCTTGCTGCTACTGACTGTGTTTAACCAGAAAGGGAAACTCAGAGTAGAAAAAGTCTCACTCCCAAGACTTTACAAGAAAACCCCTCTTTGTTGATTTATATATATGTATTTTAAAGGAGCTTGACATCTTCATCAAGTTCACAGTGGGCTTGCTTTGTTTGCTTTCTCTTGAATGCTTGATAAGATTTTTCTTCTATTGTTTTGTGCAGCAAGAACAGATCTTTCCATGGCTGGGGTGGGTTTTTTGTAAATCCACAATATGGTCATTGTCTGGTGGTGAATAATTGTGGCTGCTTTTTGTACAACCAGAACTAAGGCTTTGGCTGTGAACAGATTCCTTCTTAGCGTGAAAAGGGACTAATCCATGTAAATACAGCCCCAAAATAAAGCTTTACAGAAAAAGGGAAAGGCCGCTAAGCAGGAGGGCACAGGTCAGCAATTTAACCTTTAACCTAACAAATAAGAAGCATGAAAGTTCCAGAATTGGTTTACAAAAGAAAGCTCCTGTGATCTGTCAGTTTTTCTTTTCAGGAGGGAACTGGGTGAGAGATCTGACTGACAGCTAGTGCCTTTTAACTGCAGACTGAAATTAACTGCCGAATTGAAACTTGGATATTTGACCGTGAATTTTTCTTAAATAAACTGAGATGGCAGAATAGCCTCCATGAGCATTTTACATGGGATTTTGACCCTTGAAACATGCGGGTCAGTGATAGGGGGGAGTGGGTGGTACATATTGGACTGAACCACCTTTCAGATCCCTTCCAACTTCAGTAAAGAGCCTGTGGTCTGACTCTTACCAGTCAAATTAGACATGAACTTTGCAGTTTAAGGTCAAATGAAACTTATTTCTTTTCTAATATTATCAATAAGATATCCTTTGTAGATTTTTCCCATGGCTCCATAAATGATTGCAGCCCTTGCCAGCTATTTGATTAAAAGCTTTTTCTAAGTATAATTAATATGATTCCCACACAAACAGCAACTTTTGTGACCTGATGCACGATTAGAAACTACACTGCGTGATGTGGAGCACCGTAAAGCAAAGAACACAGGCTTTCTTTCATGTGCTGCTGTTTTCTTCAACATGTGTAGGCATCATTAGCAGATAAGATTGAGTAAGTAAAAGCAGCAAAAAGTGAAGTACAGGTGTTTATTAGGCAATACAGTGGGAAATGTGAAGCCGTGAAAAAGTGAGGAAATGCCCTGTCTTCCACCTGGGCTTGAAAACATAGGAAAATAAGGTCTGTGCTAAGTGATAAGTTTTACTTTTATGCGGTTGTACTCATTTACAAACTTTGCAAACAGTTTGCATTTATTTAATCACAACAGGTAATCTTGTTAATGAGTGTTAGTTTTTGCTTAAAGCATAATGCATCTGAAGTCAGCTGTTCTATCTCACTATAGAGAATTCTGTAACTGATAAAAACTTTAATTACTGAGAATCATTCAGATTAAAAAGAAACAATGAACTAATGACTTTAAAGTAGGCTCCCTGTAGAATAATAAGAATAGTAATTATACCGTGCAACTCTGTATGGAAACAACGTCCCAGGGATGATTCTGTTTTAGTTTTTCAGTTGTCCACAGTGCAATTGTATAGGTTATTTCAAACTTCCTCTTTCTCCTTTTCCTGTTGGTCTGCCTCAGTTTCTGCAAGGTCTTTATAGAGGGCTGAGATAACAAGATGCTATGGATTAAAATCAGCATTGTGTTAAGTGCTCCGCATGCTCAGCCCAGGCCTGCTCTTTCTTCTTTCTAGTTGCTTGAGATAGCCTCCTAGCTAGCTGGCCTTGATGCTTTCCCTCACTTCATACTTACTGTTGTCATCCTAACAATCTTTTAAAAACATGCTGAGACCACAGCACAGCCTTTCTTATACCCTTTGTGCTCCTCTGGCCCCACAAATTAAAGTCAAGTTCAGCCAAACAGGCTCTCCCATAATCTATCCCATGCCTCTCCAGCTTTAATTTCACCCACTTATCCTCCTAAATATTCCTATTTCAGTATGTTCTCACAAAACTTTACGTATGTTTTCTATTTCCACAGTATATTTGACTTCCTGAAAATGTTGTTGTTGTTGTTAAGTGCCGTGGAGTCGGTTCCGACTCATAGCGACCCTGTACAGGGTTTCCAAGGCTGTAAATCTTTACAGGAGCAGATCGCCTCATCTTTCTCCTGCGGAACCACTGGTAGTTTCGAACTGCTGACCTTGCGGCTCACAGCCCGATTCGTAACCACTACGCTACCAGAGCTCCTTAAGACGGGCTAATAGCATTAAAAGAGGGAATCTAATGATGCTTTGGAAATTAGCTAACATTTGTGTAGGCTTTACACTCTGTAAACATTCTCTTTTCCTTCTATTGGATCTTCACTGTCACAATATAAAGTGGGCAATACTTTCTAAGAGGTACTCAATAAATATTTGAATGGGTGGGTGAATAAATGAATGAAGAAATAAATGAATGGGTCAACTGTGGAGTTAGAAAATTCAAGTTACAGTCCAAATTCTTCTAATTAGCCATGAGATTTTGGATAAGTAATCTAACCTTTCTGAACCTCTTTACTAATCTGTAAAATTAGAGCTATCATTTCCTTGTTTGTTACACTAGATGGTATGAGGATTGAATGAAGTAATATACAACAGAAAAAATGTTTTTCAAACTGTAATTTAACAGTTACTGTGTTGTTGTTTTTTTAACCTTTTGTGAATTGAGTGAAGGTTTACAGAGCAAATGATTAGTTTTACATTAAAAAAATCATGCACACTATATTCCTAATGTATTTCAAGTCCTATAAAGGAAGTCCTGGTGTGGTGCTATAGGATAAGTACTGGATTGCTAATCTCAAGGTTGGTTCAAACCCACTAGCTGCTCCTTGGAAACCCTGTACAGGGTTGCTATGAGTCAGAACAAACTCTGCAGCACTTAACAATAATACTCACTATAGGATAAGCACTGGACTGTTAACTGCAATGTTGGTGGTTCAAACCCACCATCCACTCCTTGAAAACCCTATACAGGGTTGCTCTGAGTAAGAACCAAGTCAATGGCACTTCAATAACAACAAAAACAACAAATACTATCAAATGCAGATTTAGAGACTCTTATTTGCTAAATATACTCCTTAGGTTGGCTCTCAAGAACCTTAGAGATCTGGAATCCTACTAGCCTTCGAGCTCTGTGAACTATATAGGACTTTGTTGTTGTTAAGTGCCATTGAGTCAGTTCCAACTCATAGCAATCTGTGGTCCAGTGCTTATTCTACAGCACCATACTAGGATTCCATATAGGACTATATATATATTTTGTTGTTGTTAAGTGCCACTGAGTCGGTTCCGACCCATAGCGACCCTGTACAGGGTTTCCGAGGCTGTAAATCTTTACGGGAGCAGAAAGCCTCATCTTTCTCCCGCGGAGAAGCTGGTAGTTTCGAACTGCTGACCTTGCGGTTTGCAGCCTGATTTGTAACCATTACGCTACCAGAGCTCCTTTTTTTATGTTACTATTGTACTTGGCTTTATTTTTTCTTCTTTTATTTTTCCTTTGTCCATACTCCCTCAGTTTACATGTATACCTTTATCCTTTTAACTGTATATATATTTTGTAAGTCATCTCAAATTGATCTGGGGATGTGTTGGAGTATATACTGCTCCCAGTGTGATTTTATTCACATGTTGGTCTCTACTATCACTTGGTTGGCGGTGTTTATGTACTGTGGAGTTGGTTCCAAATCATAGTGACCCTGTACAGGGTTTCCGAGGTTGTAAATCTTTATGGGAGCAGAAAGGCTCATCTTTCTCCTGTGAAACAGCTGGTAGTTTTGAACTGCTGACCTTGAGGTTTGCAGCCTGATTTGTAACCACTACACTAGTAGACCTTTAAAAACTGACAATCTGTGTCTTTGGCCCAGATTCCACTCTCAAGTGCTAGACCTCGGTCCTTATTTGAGCCCCACAGGCACCACAAATTGAATTTAAATTCATATCTCTCTTCTCCTGCTCCCCCTTCCCCCAGCCACTAGCCACCTAGCAAACAAAATGGAAAAGCTGTATAATCCTAAACTGGTCCTTCTATTCTAGGGTCTTGTTGAATGGCATCGGTATCCATGGCAGAAACCTGAAAGTCATTCCAGACTCTTGCCTAACATTCAATTAAGCCTAAGTACTTTTTGCAAGTCTTGAAAAAGCTTTAAGATTATTTTAAACATTTTCAAAGTTACAGAAAAATTGCACTACCAGTGCAAAAATGTTTTCCCCTGCCCCATTTGTGAATAAGCAGCTCTGACTTCACCTTCAAATATTTCAGTGGGTATTTGCTGCAAAAAATGTCCTTCTCCTGTATAACTACAATGCAGTCATCAGAATGAGGGAATTGATGTTGATGTGGTGCTGCCATTTAATTCTCAGAGTGTGGCAATTGTTCCAGTAATGTTTGTTAAGGCAAAAGGATTCACGAAGTTCTTGATCACAAACTGCATTTAGTTTAATGTCTTCTTCGTCTCTTTTAGTCTAAACAGTTCTCAGGGGTTCTGTGACTTTCATGATACTGTTGGAGATTGTAGTCCTCAGTTGCATTTATCATAGAAGAGGTGCTGTCCTCCTCTCATTGCATCATACCAGATAGTAAACAGTTTCAATTTGACCTTCAACTGATGACGACCACTAGACTAAGATAGTGTCTGCCAGGTTTATTTATTGAAAAGTTACTCTGTACATCTTTGTAATTATTAAGTGCTTTTTGGGGAAATGTACTTTGAAACTATAGAAATATTCCATTCCTTATTAAATTTCCAGTTTGTTTACTTACTTTAGTGTGGACTTACTGTTTATGTTTTTATTCAAGGAATTATTCAAATGGCTTTTTGAATAAATTGCATTCTTCTGTTTATTCAAGCTTTGATCAGTAGGATCCAGCTTGCAGGGGCTCTGGTGTCCTTTTGACGTTGTCTTCATCATTCTCTGAGTACTTCTTTGTTTTTGGCACAGGAAGATGTTCCAGGCTCATCTTTTACTTTTCTTAAGCCTTGGAACCTGTTATTTCTCCGAGGAGCCCTGGTTCTTTTTCGTGGAGAATACTATTTAAAGGTTAATATTTGGATACTAGGTGTGCTTATTGCCATTGGAGTGTGACTGTGCCTTGTCCTTCTTAGTGGACAGAGCTACGGAGTATGTGATATGTATGTGGATGCAAACACATTTACATCTATATATAGTTCCATATCCATCTACGTATACTGAAAAGTGTTATTTCCTATTTTATTCATAATTTTCTCCCTTTCTATATGAGGGGGTTTCAAAAAATCTGTGGAAAAATTCTGTTATCTTTTAAATCCTTTTATCCACAAACTCTTTGAAGCCCTCCTGTATTTGTAATTCCCTTTTCTGGTAGTGAGAAAGTTGGCGCCCGTTGTCCTTAATATGTGTACTTATTTGATTAATCCCTTATACGTGAGCAACCTCAGAACTCTGCCGCATGTATCTCCTACCCTGTGTGGATGTCCTCCTTATCCGACTAGGACTTGGGCACTCTGTGGCACTCAGTATCTCCATGTAGATGCCTCCTCACCTCATCCAACGTGGATTTTAACAACCCATGCCAGGCTGGTTTTACTGTTTGGATGCCTTCTTCACCATGCTTGGATTCTGATATCCCATTCCTGGATATCACCTCCCCACTCCATCCTGGGCTGGATTCTGACACCATACACCAACTAGCCTCTGGATGAAAGCCCATATTACCTTACTCAGGTTCTGACACCTCACAACACGGTGCTCACTAGTATGGATATCCTTCTCACCCAGCTTGGGCTCTGATTCCCTATTCCCTGTAGATTCTTCTCTATATTTGAGTTCTGATTCCCATGCTGGGTCACTCCCCTGGGTGGGCATCCTTGTCACTCTTCTTGGGTTCTGAAACCCTGTATTGGATTGCTCCTACAGCATGGGCACCATTTCTGTATTTGGAATCTTACTCCACAGGCTGGGCAGCCTCCCTCTCAGTGGATACCACCCTTTACCTACTCTGGGCCACTGTGTCTATCCTTCCCAAGCATGGATGTGCACCTTGGTTTTAGAAATACATTAAGAGGAATGAGAGGAGACAAGTAAGTCTAACTTCTTGTTCTTTTTGCTTCTTTTCATCTCCTCTGTCATTAAAATCTATTGCTTTTGCATTCCTTTAGGCCCTCCTTATTCTTCCTTGGTGTGGCACGTAGAATAAGTACTGGACTTGGTCAGTTTGAACTGAAAGGTTGTTGGTTCAAACTCACCAGCCGCTCCTTAGAAACCCTATACAGGGTCGCTTGGAGTTGAAACCACCGAGGGCACTTAATGACAACATTATCTACAGGACAATGCACACATTCTTAGTATGACAGTCAAAGAGCATCATACCTTTCCTCCCTCATCTCTCACCATGTTCTGCCATTAATTCGTGCTCTCGCTGACTCACTTTAGTCTCTTCTACCTCCATGCTTTAGCACCTGATCTGTGCCCTCCTCCTTTCCATTAGTTCCCATGTACTCCATTGGCCTTCCAGACTCACAGCAGGTGCTACTTTTCTAGGAGGCATTCTTTAATCCTTAATCCTCCCTTTTCTCTGTGTACTCTTCCCACCTGTGGCTCCCTGCCTCCAGATTTGGTAAGGTACTTTCCTCTTGGTACTCTGGTCTTTTCTATTATTATTGAGGGCAGGAACCATGCTACTTGCATTCCCCTAAAGCAGGGGTGGGGAACATCTGACCTGTGGGCTGCATTGTTGTTGTTAAGTGCTGTGGAGTCAGTTCTGATTCATAGCGACCCTATATAGGGTTTTCCAGGAGTGACTGTTGGGCTTGAACTGCTGACCTTGTGGTTAACAGTCAAGCACTTCTCCTACAGCACCACACCAGGACTCCCGTGGGCCTCATTTGTTGTTATTGTTGTGAAGTGCCATCAAGTCGATTCTGACCCATAGCGACCCTATATAGGGTTTCCGAGGAGAGACTAGTGAGCCTGAACCGCCAACCTTATGATTCAAAGCAACTTTGCAGTCCAGTGCATTAACCCACTGTGCCACATAAGGCCCGTGAAATCACTTGCCCCTGCCAGTGTAACCGCAGCAGTTTCAACTGTATTTGTTGTTGTTAAATGCCTTTGAGTCGGCTCCAACTCACAGTGACCCTCTATAGGGTTTCTGAGGAGCAGCTGGTGAGTTTGAACTGCCAACCTTGTGGTTCAAACCGACCTTGTGATCCAGTGCTTTAACCCACAGTGCCACACCAGGACTCCAGCCATCTCATATTGTTGTTAAGTACCATGGAGTTGGTTCCGACTCATAGTGACCCTGCACAGGGTTTCCTAGGCTGTTAATCTTTATAGGAGTAGAATGCCTTATCTTTCTCCAGTGGAACAGCTGGTAGTTTATTAGGGGTGAATTAATTAAATGCTTGACCAAATATAGCAGGCTAATTTTTTTAAACTGATAATTTTGTATGGCCCGCAAATTATGTCGTTAATTTTGGCAGAAAAAGGGTTCCCCACCCCTGCCCTATTCATAAGGTTTTCAGTGACTAGATATTCAGAAGTAGCTCGTCATTCCTTCTTTCTAGTCTGTCTTCGTCTGGAAGCTCATCTGAAATCTGTCCACCATGGATGACCCTACTGGTATTTAAAATACTGGTGGCATAGCTTTCAGAATCACAGCAACTCACAAGCCACCACAGTACGACAAACTGACAGAAAAGTGGAGGCAACATTGAGAAGTATGAGTATTCCAGAACACTTAATTGTGCTCATGAGGAATCTATACATGGGCCAAGAGGCAGTTGTTTGAACATAACATGGGAACACTGAATGGTTTAAAATTAAGAAAGATGTGCGAAAGGGTTGTATTCTTTCACCATACTTACTCAACCTGTATGCTGAGCAAATAATCCGAGAAGCTGGGTTCTATGAAGAAGAAAGTGGCATCAGGATTGGAGGAAGACTCATTAACAGCCTGAGATATATAGATGATACAACCTTGCTTGCTGAAAGTGAAGAGGACTTAAAACATTTACTGATGAAGATCAAAGAGCACAGCCTTCGTTATGGCTTATATCTCAATGTAAAGAAAACAAAAATTCTCAATACTGGACCAGTAAACAACATTCTTATCAATGGAAAAAAGATTGAAGTTGTCAAGGACTTCATTCTTCTTGGATCAACTATCAACACTCAAGGAAGCAGCAGTCAAGAAATCAAATGATGTAAAGTGTTGAAGAGCAAAGATGTCAGCTTGAAGACTAAGGTGTGCCTGACCTAAGCCATGGTATTTCCAATAACCTCATATGCATGTGGAAACTGGACAGAAAATAAGGAAGACTGCATTTGAGTTATGGTGTTGGAGGAGAATATTGAAACTACCATGGAAGGCCAAAAGAACTAACAGATCCATGTTGCCAGAGTGCTCCTTGGAGGCCAGCATGGTCAAACTTCGTCTCTCATACTTTGAACATATTGTCAGGAGGGACTAGTTGCTGGAGAAGGATATCATGTTTGGTAAGCTGGAGGGTCGGAGAAAAAGAAGAAGACTCCCAACGGGATGTATTGGCCAAGTGGCAGCATCGATGGACTTAAGCCTGGCAACAATAGTGAGGTTGGCCCAGGATCGGGCAATGTCTCGTTCTGCTGTGCATAAGGTCGCTATGAGTCGGTACCGACTTGATGGCATCTAACAACAACACTGCCTTAAGGACTACTGATGTGATGCTATAGGATAAGCACTGGACTGCTAACCACAAGGTCAGTGATTCAAACTCACCAGCTGCTCCTTGGAAACCTTATACAGGGTTGAACTGACTCAATGACACTTAACAACAACAACCCCTGCCCTAAAGTCTTACTTTATTCAGTAGGTAACTACAAAATGAAGATACATCTAAGGATATATTTGTTTTAGAGAATTTCTTTTTCAACAGAATTTGTTGTATCCAAAAAATATAGTAATATTAGTATCAGCTATTTGTGTTAGGCTTTTAAAATACCTCATTTACATAGAACTGGTCATTGTGTATTTTAGAGCAGAGTTTTTTCTAGAATATCTCTAGGGACTAATTTTTATATTTTTTTATTTTTACGGAAGATGGAAAAGAGATTTAGAGTGTGAAGGATTGGTTCGTTATATTCTGTTTCCCACCCACCGTGCTTCTTACCACTCAATATCCATAAAGTTGTTGTTGTTATGTGCCATAGTCAGTTCTGACTTGTAGTAACCCTGTGTAGGGCCCTGGTGTGGCGCTGTGAGTTAATGTGCTAGACTGCAGTCAGTTTGAACCACCAAGCTGTGGTTAACAGTCCAGTGCTGATCATACAGTGCCACTCCAGGCCTTGGCAACCATTCCCAGTGCTCTCTGGGTGTTTGATAAGGCCATGTTTGACCAAGAGACAAAGGAGGAAATGTAAACTTTATTTGAATTATTCATCATTGCCTAAGTTGATTAAATCAGTTCACTTGTTGTCTTGCTCAGTTTGAGTTTTATGTTTTTGATCTGTGGCAAAATAGGAACCACCCAAGAGTCCTTTATATACAGTAGTTCTTTAGAAAGGCTGAGATTGGGATCAGTGAGCTATCTCAAGTTACTGGGTAGGACAGTTAGCTGAAGGCTAGAATGAACTACTGGATCACTACTTGTTTCTTGTGTTCAGAAATATCAGGAAGGTTGCTTTGTCAAGAGAATAGTGTCAAGAATGACCAGGCTGAACGTGAGATAATGTAACACATTAAAAAATGGTTTGTAAATGCTTTCACCTGCCTCAGTTACTGATGTCTAGCATTTGTTCTACTCAGTTTTCCCTTTTCTTACAAATTTATGCCGAGATAATACAAGTGGCTTTCTAAAGATGAAAGTATATATTCAAATTTTTTTCTGTGGAGAAGTAACTCATTTAGGTGTGGTATAAGTAATTTTCTGAAAGTGCTACTTCTCAGTCTGAGAAACTGTCCAGCCCAGTAAGCAGTTTTTGAGAAGCTGGCTCCTCAAGACAGAAAGATGTCTCTAAATGCTGCCCTGGAGTGAAGCTGAATGGCTTCTTTACTCAGTCATTGAGCCCTCATTGTGTCAAAAAGGAAATCTTTTGGAAACCCTGACAGAAGGATTTGTTCCCTAAAACCTGAGCAATAGCAGAGGAAACTAGTTGATCTCATCATTTCGGTTTCATTCATCTAGAGGCATCTTGGAAAGTGTTGTATTTATTTATTTATTTTGGAGGAAGTGTTATTTTAAATGAAATATTTACCTCCCCTCTACCTGCCTCTCTCATATCTTTCCTGTTTTTTTTTCTTTATTTGTATAACAGCTGGAGAGTCAGTTATACCCTGCCACTCTGATAACCTTTCACAAGTTAGTTACAATAAAATATAAAATGAAAACAACAACAAAAACTTTGGACTTTTTTTTTTTTTTTAATTCAACTGCATTTCTCATCACACACTGCTATGAGCTATGCCAGGCTATTAAAATATGGGTTTATAAATAGATGTTTTCTGAATGTTTTGAGAATTAGTCTTAATTTTCAGTATTCCATACACTGCTATGGTCTATAAATTAGCAGGCTGGATTTTATTCATATACTTATTCATAAATTCAGCAAATATATAGTGCTATGGATATAAATTAAAACACACTTTTTGTTTTTAATGAGTTTAAATAAATCTGGTGGGAAACATGTAGCAGTAAGTATTTGTGATAAATATATTAGAGATAAGCACAAAGTCCCATGGGAGCACAATAGGGGATTCAGGGAATGGACAAGTTTGTAATCAATTGCAGTGCAAATATATGCACATAGAGCCAATCTGTGAAGATTGCAAGAATTATTTTTCTATTCTTTTGTTTGCTCATTTTTCCACTTTTGGCTTTTTACTTGGCATTTGAGAAAATCTCACAGAACAATTGCTGAATGCAACTAAATAAAGAGTGAACACACATCAAGAAATATAGTCTTTGTAAAAACAGATTTGGGAAGGTCATTAAAGTAGCCAATTATTATGGTCACCAGTAATATAAAAGGGAGGGAAGAAAGGAAGGATGGAGGGAGAGAGAAAACTCTGAAGAAGGGGAAGAATCTGATTTTCCAGAGTTACTATGTTATATCTGAACTTTGAATCATAAGGATGGAAGTTTAAACCTATCAGCTGCTCCTTGGAAACCCTATACAGGGTTGCTATGAGTCAGAACCAACTCAACAGCATTTAACAACAAGCTAAAGTATCCTGTTTCCAACAGAAAAAATTATAAGGCATGCAGAGAAACCAGGAAAGGTGACCCATTTAAAGGAACAAAATAAAACGACACACCATCCCTAAGAAAGCCAACACAGTAGACTCACTAGATAAAGAATAAAAAAAAAAAACCCACTAAAAAACAACTGTCATAAATGTGGTTAAGTAGCTAAAGGGAAACAGATAAGGACAAAAGGAAATCAGGAAAACAACTATGAATATAAGAATGGTATTAATAAAGAGGGAAATTATTTTAAAATTTGGAGCCAAAAAGTATAATAAGTAAAGTGAAAAATTCACTAGAGGAACTCAAAAGCAGATTTGAGCTGGCAGAAAAGAATTAGCTAACTTGGAGATAGACAAATTAAAATGATCTGGTATGAGGAATAAAAAGGAAAAAAAAATTTTTTTTTAAATGAACATAGAGTAAGAGAACTGTGGGACATTGTTAAGTGAATCAGCTATGGGAGTCCTGGAAGGAGAAGAGAGAAATAAAGAATAATATTTGAAAAAAGAATGTTGATCCATCTGATCTAACCTCGATGGCTTGGTAGTCACAACTAGACTAGAGGAAGATAAAAAAGAACACAATTTTTGATAAAGGAAATGAGGGTAAATTGCTCTAATTTGATGAATTTGACCTATACTCATGGAGGTGGTTGTTATTAAGTGCCGTAGAATCAATTCCGACCCATAGTGACCCTGTATAGGGTTTCCAAGGAGCAGCTGGTGAGCTTGAACCACTAACCTTGAAATTCAAATGACTTTGCAGTCTGACACATTAGCCCACAACACCACACTCAAAATACCAACAGAGAGGGAAGGAGTCTTCACATCAAGTATCAATGCTATCCCCTCTGTATACAGGGTAGAAGGGTTGGGCAGTTTAGACATTGGCTGCCTAAAATGAGGTGGCGATAAAGGCACAAAGTTAATGGCTTATAAGGTTTCAAGAGGAAGTTTAGTTTAAGAGTGTGTATGGGAAGATAGAGTCCCTACTGAATAGTTTTCATCTTGTCTAGATGCGTTTGATAAAAAGAGATAGGGATAATAAGATTCTTATGATTCAATAGTGAGTAATTGTTATCATAACTAATTGTGACTGTCACAATTGTAAAGGTAGAAGTTTTGTGACGAAAAGGGGGAGTAGTTCATCTTAACAGTACAGAAACAGAGGACCCTATGACCATCAAGGGATAAGAGTACAAACGAAATGTGGGACCTTACACCAGAGATGGAGGCAGAGATGGGGACATGGACAGAGGGAGCAGCTGAGGACTCTAGATTCATGGAAAGAGAGGGACTGGGAGCTGGCGGCCAGGAGGCAGACTTGCAGAATGTGCCCTTTGGTGGTATAAATTATTATATATGCCTGAGTGTTTTAAAAAAAGAGCTAAAATGAATAGAGAGAAATACTGTTAACTGATGGTATGTGGTAGGGATTATAAGCATTGTAATGAAACAAAGTATATGATTTGTTGAATGTAAAACTGATGGTCTGCCCTGTAAACTTTCACTCAATTCACAATAAAAACTTAAAAAAAAAAAAAAAAAGGGGGAATGTTGAAAAGATCTCAAATTTGATGAAAGACATGAAACTACACCGTTAGTAAGCTCAACAAACTCCAAGTAGGATGAATCCTTACAGATCCATACCAAGACTAATAGAAAACCAAAGATAGAGAGAGAATCTTGAAAGCAGCAAAAGAGACTGTTGTTACATGCGAGGGATCTAAGAACTCTGTACATGGGAAAACATTTTTAAAAATGAGGGTGAAATTAACATATTTTTAGATCAGTGATACTGAGTTTGTTACTACCAGACCTTCTATAGAAGAAATGCTAAAGGGATGAAATGAAGGATATCAGATAATATCCTATACAGTGTCGCAATGTGTCAGAACTGACATGATGGCACTTAACAACAAGAGGTGGGTAGGCGTCCTGGTGTGGTGCCATAGGATAAACACTGGACTTCTAAATGCAAGGTCGGTGTTCGAACCCACCAGCCATTCCTTGGAAATTATACAGGGTCACCATGAGTTGAAACTGACTCGACAGGATTTGCAAGGGTGTGTATGGGCTTGAATGTGCATGATTATTTGCCCAGTATACAGACTGAATAAATGTAAAATGATGCAACTTTGGCATACACCTTTCCTGATTTTAAACCACTCAGTATTACCTTGTTCTGTTCAAATGACTGCCTCATAGTTTGTGTATAGGTTCTGCATGAACACAGTTAAGTAGTCTGGAATTCCTATTCTTCACAATGTTATCCATAGTTATGAGTCATACAGTTGAATGCCTTTGCATAGTCAGTAAATCACAAGTAAATATCTTTTTGGTATTCTCTGCTTTTAGTCAAGATCCATCTGACACTAGCAATGATACTCTTCATTCAACTTTAGCAATGATATTCCTTGTTCCTTGTCCTTTTCTGAATGTGACTTGAATTTCTAATAGCTTCCCATCAGTTACTGCTGAACCATTTTAAAAATTACCTTCAGCAAAATTTTACTATCATGTGATATTAATGATATTGTTTCATGATGTCTGCTTCCAGTGGGCCATCTTTCTTTGTAATAGTTGGATGCAATCTCTTGCGATTGATTGGCCAGGTATCTGTCTTCCAAATTTCCTGGCGTAGACAAGTGAGTGCTTCGAGCCCCACACCAGCTTGTTGAAAATTTTCAATTGGTATTCTGTCAATGCCGAGAGCCTTGTTTTTTGCCAATGCCTTCAGTGCAGCTTGGACCTTCAGTACTATCAGTTCTTGATCATATGCTACTTCTTGAAATGTTTGATTGTTGAACAATTCTTTATGCTACAGTGATTCTGTATTCCTTACATCTTCTTTTGATGCTTTTTGCATCATCCAATATTTTACCCATTGTTTTTAAGTGCTGTTGAGTTGGTTCTGACTTATACTGACCCTGTATAGCAGTGAGAAGCAGTGAGTTTGAACTGCCAACTTTGTGGTTTGAAGTCCAGTGCTGATTCTACAGTGCCACACCAGGATAATAATGCAACTCAAGACTTGAATTTTCTTCAGTTTTTTTAGCTTGAGAAATGTTGCGTGTGTTCTTCCCTTTTGGGTTTCTAGTTCCAATTCTTTGCACATCTCATTACATAGGACTTACTATATACCAGTCATCGTTCTACATGTATTTATTTTCCTTTATTTAGTCCTCACAAAACTCTGTATGACTTAGATCTGTTATTGTCTTAGTTTTACAGATGGGGAAACTTTGGGACAGAGAGGTCTGTACTCTGCCTAAAACCACATAACTGTCTTCTTTCTTCTCAGACTTTTTTCATCTGGGATCTTTTTTTAATGCTTTTTTTTTAATGTTTTATTGTGAATTATGTGATAGTTTACATGGGAGAACATTAGTTTTACATTCATCCTATCGTATATCATTTCATTGCCATGGTTACAATCCCCTTCGTGCATCATCAACCAACCAAAGGGTATGTATACACTACAAGCCTGCCCCCTGGTCGTCAGCACACAGCCTCTCTCCCTCTCTGTGTCTAAAGTCCCCAACTGCTCCATCTCTCCAAGTCATCGTCTCTGCCTCCATTTTAATGCTTTTTTATTTTTGGTGAATATCTGTTGCATTTTTCTGGAAATGCTCTCATCTTTTCTTTATTTGGATTATGCTTACCCCCTTCCTCCTCCTAGATTAAGACTTATTTTCTTGAAGCACATTGAAGATATAATTTTATTGATTTCTGGCTTTTATTGTTGCTGCTCAGAGTCACCTTTTATTCTAATTATTATTCCTTTATTGATAGCTTGTCTCATTCTTCAATTTAATAATTGTGGTGTTCTAGGATAAGCACTAGACTGCTAACCACAAGGTCAGCAGTTCAAATCCAACAGCCACTCCTCAGAAACCCTATATAGGGTTGCTATGAGTTGGAACTGATTTGACAGCAATTGACAACAATAGTGGTGAGTATGAGCCCTGGTATGGCACTGTAGGATAAGCACTGGACTGGGAACCACAAAGTTGGCAGTTCAAACCCTATATAAGGTTGCTATGAGTTGAAACTAACTCAACGGCACGCAACAATAGGGTTGAGTTATGGGTGGCATTGTAGTATAAACACTGTTCTACAAGGTTGGTAGTTCAAATCCACCAACCCCTCTGCAGGAGAAAGATGAGGTTTTCTGCTCCTGCCGAGATTTACAGCTTTGGAAACCCTACATAGAGTCACTGTGAGTCAGTGGTTTAATTAGGATTCGGCTTTTTAAATCTGATGATTGGAATCTTTTTATTTTCCCACTGTTTCTTCCTCCACCCTTTCATTCCTCCTCTTCTAGAAGTTTGATTAGACTTTTGCTAGACTTTTCACTTTGTCCTCCAAAATTTTTTTGCCAAGTTTTTTTTACATTTTAATCTCTCTCTTGTCCTCTGCTTCATTCTGATAACTTTTTTAGCTTTTTCTTCCAGTTCACTAGTTCTTTCTTCATCCGTGTCCAATTGCTGTTAAGACCATCAATCTAATGTTTAGTTTTAATTGCTTTTAAATGTACTATATATTTTATTTTTACAAATGTTGTTTGCACCTTTTAATGTTTGTCTTCCTAGTGTTATTCATAATTTTAATCTCCTTTTGAATTTCCTTAAACATATTCAACATTTCAATTTTATGTCTAATGATTTTGGAATTTGAAGTGTTTGCAGGTTTGGTTCTGCTTTATGTTGTTTTTACAGGCTCTTACTCGTGTTATGGAATCCTGGTGTGGCATTGTGGGTTAATGCACCAGACTGCAAAGCCGTTTGAACTGCAAAGTTGGTGGTTCAAGCTCACCAGCTACATCAGAAACCCTATACAGGGTCGCTATGGGTCGGAACCGACTCGATGGCACTTAACAACAACAACAGCAACAACAACTCATGTTATATTAATTTTTTATGTGTCTTGTGATTTTTTTGTGAGCTCCTAATCCTTGGAATTAAGGAGCTCTGGTAGCGTAGTGGTTACGAATCGGGCTGCGAACCTTAAGGTCAGCGGTTCGAAACTACCAGTCACTCCGCGGGAGAAAGATGAGGCTTTCTACTTCCGTAAAGATTTACACCCTCGGAAACCCTGTACAGGGTCGCTATGGGTCGGAACCGACTCGAAGGCACTTAACAACAACAACAACAACAACAACAACAATCCTTGGAATTAAGGCGCTCTGGTAGCATAGTGGTTACGAATCGGGCTGCGAGCCTTAAGGTCAGCAGTCCGAAACTACCAGCTGTTCCGTGGGAGAAAGAGGAGCTTTTTGCTCCCGTAAAGATTTACAGCCTCGGAAACCCTGTACAGCGTGGCTATGGGTCGGAATCGACTTGACAGCACTTAACAACAACAATCCTTGGAATTAAGCTCTCTTAACCCATTCATTCAGCAACTATCTGAGTGAAGATTCTTGTCAGCGTATTGTTATATTTATTATGTATCTTATACAGATTTTTTTTTAAGTATAGGGTCAGTCAAGGTGTGTTATTGTTGTTGTTAAATGCCATCACATTGATTCCTACTCATAATAACCTTGTATAGGTTTCCAAAGAATGGCTGGTGGGTTTGACCTTGTGTTTAGCAGTCATCAGTTTCTCATTCAACATATCATACACTTGTTTCATCTCAATGATTGCAATCTCCTCCATGTAACATCAGTTATTCCACTTCTTCCCTGTGGTTCTTATTTGCATTCCCATCCTTCTTTCTGTCCCTTCTCAACTTTGTTCTTAGGTAAATGTTGCCCCTTTGATCTTGAATGATTGACCATTCTATGGTGAGCATACCATACTAGTGCTGTTGTTCCCCCTATATACTGCTTGGCTGAAAATTGGGCCAGGAGAGTTAGTTCTGTTCAGACCTGAAGAGTGGCCAGGAGTCAAAGTCTCAGGTTCCTCCAGTTCTTTCTGACCAGTGGTGGTCGTGGTGGTTGTGTGCCATGGAGTCGGATCTGACTCAAAGCAACCTTGTATTGGGTTTCAAGGCTATAAATCTATACAGGAGCTGAACACTTCATCTTTCACCAATGGAGCAACTGGTAAATTTGAACTACTGACCTTGCAGTTAGCAGCCCAGCTCCTAATCCACTATACTTCTTGGCCTCCTTTTCTGACCACTAATCCTGGTCTTTTGTTTTATATTTGTTGTTTCTGTGAAGTGCCATTGAGTTGGTGCCAACCCATAGCGACCCTGCATAGGGTTTCTGAGGAGCAGCTGGTGTGCTTGAACCACCGACCTTGCAGTTCAAAATGCTTTACATTTACAGTCTGGCGCATTAACCCACAGCACCACACCAGGACACTCTCTCTCTGTGTGTGTGTATATATATATCTTGAATTTTGTTCCATATTTTTTCCCATTCTATCTGGGACCTTGTAATGTGATAAGAGGCAGAGAGTTTTAAAATTAGTAATTCAATCTCTTGTTACAGATGTATTCAGATTTTCTGTTTCTTCTTGAGTCAGTTTTGATAGTTCATGTTTTTCTAGGGTTTAGTACATCCCATCTAAGTTACCTAATTTGTTGCATTCAGGTTTGCATAGGGTTCTTTATAATCTTTTTTATTTATGTAATATTTCTCACGATTTTTCTTTTTTTTTTTTTTTTTAATGCTTAGTCACATACTACATACTTGTAGTCATAGCAAACGAATTGCCATTTTCTGATGCTGTTATTTTATCTAAAATACTTTTTCTATTTCTCCAGTTTAGGAATTGCTGCTTATCCTTCAGGATATTTTTTGTATTGTAGTCTTCCCTGATTATCCAGGTTGACGAAGTCTCTCCTTCCTTTGAGCTCCCAGTACACTTCTTCATCTCCTTCATTGTGCTTTCTTTCAAAGGGCAGCTTGGCATCCTGTTCATCTCTTTCTGTAATGAGGAGCATGAGGCCTGATACCTAATAGTTTCATAGGATTTTTATGTTGAATGAATGTATGAAACCTTTTCTCTGAGTTCCTGACTGATTTGGGTATATCAGAGGTACCTGAAATTCAAAATATTTAAATCCTAATTCATGATTTCCCCATCTATCCCAATTAATGCCTGATCCTCTTCCAGAAAGCATCACATTTTAAAAACCCGTCATGGAAGCTGAAAACTATCACCTTCTTCCTGATCTCTTCCCTCCATTTTCAGTGTATCAGCAAAATTTAATTGATTTCTATAATATCTTTAGAATGAATGTTTCTTCCCATTACCCTAAAACTCTTTTTTACCTTTAAAACAAATTTTTTTTATTAACTCTCACTCCTTCAGATAGCATCTCAGATCGTTCCTATTCAGATCCTCAAAGTAAACTTGTTCTTATAGTGTATGCTCTTACAGTATTCATCATAACTATAATGCAGTTACATGTATGGTTATTCACTTGTCTGCACTTCCTTGTTATTGTTGTTATGACTCACAGCAACCCTGTATAGGGTTTCCAAGGAGCAGCTGGTAAGTTTGAACCACCGAATTTCTGGTTCAAACTGACCGTATATTTGAATGCTTATCCTATAATGCTTCACGATCTTAAATTCTGTGAGGGTAGGATCCTGGGTTTTTTTTAAACCAGTGTATGATCAGTGTCCTGGTGTGGCACTGTGGGATAAAGCACTGGATCGGAAGGTTTGTTTGAACCACAAGGTTTCAAATTCATCAGCTGTTCCTTGGAAACGCTGTACAGGGCTGCTATGAGTCAAAACTGACTCCGTGGCACTTAACAACAGCAATATGTATGACTAGTGCCCAGTACTAAGTGCTTTTGACAAGTAAGTGAAAATGAAATAATTTATATGGAAACATTTTTTTTTAAGTTTTCATCGTGAACTGAGTGATAGTTTACGTGACAGAACATCAGCTTTACACCATTGTTTCATTGCAATGATTACAGTCTCCTCCATGCATCATCATTCAGCAGTATTTGCTTCCATTCCCTCTGGGGTTTTTTTGTTTTTTTTGGGGGGGTGGGGTGGGGGATGTACACATAAACACTCAGGAATATGAAAACATTTTTTAAGATGAGAATTGTTAGACAAACATTTACTATTTTGATAATCTCTTAACATTTAGAATTAAATTTTTTTCTGTTTGGGTGAAGAAAAATTCTTAATTCTAGTATACTTAAGTATGGATCAGGTGGGATATATCCACTTTCTGCTGATTAGACTTTGTTTACTGGGACTGTAGAATTGGCATACAATAAGAACAACAGGGAAAGCCTCTCTAGAAAGCACCATACTACTTCTTAATAACACTTTCTTCATAATGATCACATTTGGTCTAAGATTTCAGTTAGCACAAAATGGGTTGCAGAAATCCAAACCCTCGCATATATTCTAGTAAAGGTGATGACTTTCTTCACAATAGAGATGAAATAGCTCCCACATTTGTTATTCTGAATGGAGCCTTGGGATGAAATTCTAAGCAGCAGAATGCCACTTAACATTCTGCATGTTATTTTGCTCTTTAGTAGTATAATTGTAAAATGAGGCAATAAAACCAGAGAGGATATAATATTTATACCTGTGCAGGCACTTCACATGATAAAATGTCACACGGGACTGTTTACTCCATGCTGGTTATTTGGATAATGCCCCACCTGCCTAGTGACAGGAGGTGCTGAGTCTTGCATAAATCTTGGAAAGAAGGTTAGGGTTAATATAGTGAATTTTTCAGTAGGAAAAAAGAATACATCATCTGTGATAATAATAATGGCTACTCCTTGAGCACTGTTTTCATCCCAGTACTGTGCTAGCCCCTTGGGGACCAGAAAGGACAAAGGGGAAGAGAATTAATATCAGTGAATACCTGCCATTTGTCAGTTACTTTACTGCACACTTTCCTTACAATCTCTCTAAACCTTTTAACAACTCTGCCAGGTAGATAATATTATCTATATCTATCTATCTATGTATGAATGGTTCTTGTTTATCTCATAAATTTTAACGACCTCATTGGAGTTTTGTTATAATTATCATGTTTAAACTTTGGTGCTTTTTTTTTTTAAGACCCAAAAAAAAAAAAAAAAAAAAATTAATGAGAAGAGACAAAGAAACATCAAAGAGCTTTTTCCTCTGATTGCTGTGTTAGAACTTTTGCCTGAAAATAGGTTACATTCCTTCTGTTTTCAGCTGAATCCTCATTAACTTTACATTTTAATGATGTCCAGGGCAAATTACACCATTTATGGTCAGTGCTTTAAAGGGATGCTTAAAGGGAACTTAAAAAAAAAAAAAAAATTTTTTTTTTTTTTTAAGTGGTGGCTATATTTACCCCAGTAATATAAATTGATCCAAGATTCTTTAAAAAAACAAAAACAAATAGAAAGGCAAAGAAAGTCTTGACATGCAGGGTTGGTTTTTCCATTTCTGACTATTATGACAACTTAATTCAAAGGACAGTATTTTCAGTTTAAAATAAATTAGTCACTGACGAGCATATTTATAATATTTGGGAGTATGTAACTGGAACCAATGTCCTGCATTCATTTTTGAAAATAATTTCAGTTTCTCATTTACTTGGATTTAAATTCAATTTTACTGCTTAGCTTCAGAAATAATTCATAGGTGGTAGATGCTCAATAGGAATAAATGAAGACAGCTTCTCCCAGTTATGAAAAAAGCAAGAGTGATTGAAATGCTAATATGTTGATAGACAGATTGTATTTGCACAAGAATGAGGGGATCTGCTGTAAGGTGGAACTCTTCACAGGATTCCAAATTATTCAATTTAAAAGAACAATATGAACTGTAGAGCTGTGCTTTAGTTTTAAGCTTTGGGTACTTAATTATTATTAGATGATAAATTAGAATAAAGTATCATGGTGAGTCAAATACCCCATTTATTTCCTTAACAATTATCTGATAAGTGGATTAAGGGAAATTGGCCTGCCTGTTGAGGGAAATGTAATTATGGGGATACCCATCTAACAGGTATTTTAGAAAGTTTGTACTCCTGTTTTTAAAATATGTTTAATTGAATCCAGCCCTCTGTGTACTGGGCAATAGGCTACTGTTGTTAAGGCTTTCTTGAATGCAAAAAATGGGATTCACTAAAGCCAGCTCAAAAAAAGCAAGGATGGAGCAGTGAGATCTATTGTACAGGAAGCAAAATACAGCAAGGCTGCTTGAGGGCAGAGTGGAGCTGGAAAGTCATGAACTAGGGTGACTCCATCTCCTTTCTTCATAGCTTTGCTCTGTCTGCCTCCCCCCCACCCGCACCCCAAACTGGCTTTCTTTGCTCACTACTTATATGTTGGTAATAGTTCAAAATGGCATACGCAGATTATATGATCTTTTAAGCTTGGCTTCCCACAGTTAACAGAAATTTTCTGGGTCTCTTCCCAAGATTGAGCATATGTCTCAGCCTAGGTCTTGGCTGATCTCTATGGTCACTCACAAACCCTGTACACTGACATTTCTGGAGGCTATGGGTGATCAGAGAGTGAAATAGGTCTGTTAAGATTGTCAAGACATGACCTTTGTCCATGTGGAACTTAGCTTTTTGTGACGATAATATACTTTAAAATAATAATTTCTACTCTAAATGAAGGTGTACTTTTCAAGAACCATTTTAGAACTATTTCAGTCAGCTACAGTATTTGCAAAGGAGCTCTGGTAGTGTAGCAGTTACAAGTTGAGCTACTAACTTCAAGGTCAGCAGCTTTGAAACTACCAGTTGCATAGCAGGAGAAAGATGAGGCTTTCTGCTCCCATAAAGATTTACAGCCTCAGAAACTCTATGCAGGGTTACTATGAGTCGGAACTGACTCCGTGGCTCACCACCACCACAGTATGTACAAACTTAAGAAGTGGTTGCAGGTTTGATGGATACCACTGAGGGCAGGTGGTATGATATACTTTTGGAATGAGAGCTCCAAGATAGGGTACCTCCGGGAATCCGAATCAGTAATGGGATACTGTATGCAACTGTGCAGCAAAACTGAGTTTAGAAAGACAAATTTTGCGTAGTTGGGTTTTCTTTCTAGGTGTTGTATTGAATGATTGGCAGAGATATCTAATACAGTATTAGGAAGTTTTGGTAACTTTTGGGTTTGTTTCATTTTGACTAATGGCTCTTTCTGTGCTTATTTGTTTACTTGTAGATATTTCAGTTTTCAAATGACCTCATTACCATACTGGTAGTTTCTTTATCTAGATGGGCAGTGGTAATTGAGTCGTGGAATTCTTGCCTTCCATACATACAGGCCTCCTGCCTTTGATTCTCAGCCAAGGTGCCTCCTGCATAGTCAGCACCTTTTGGCCAGCAGAGACTTGTGCTACTATCATGCTGAATAGATTTCAGTGGATTTTCCAGACTAAGACACAATGGAAAGAAATTCCTGGCAGTCTACTTCTAAAAATCTGACAATGAAAAACATTGTTAATAATGACCCAATCTGTAACCAATCACAGATGGCATATGATCAGGCACTACTTTGTTCTGTTGGGTGTAGAGTCTCCATGATAGTCCTCAAATAAGAGCCTATTTGATGGCAGCTAATGGTAACAATAGGGAGCTCTGGTAGTGTAGTGGTTACGAGTCGGGCTGTGAACCTCAGGGTCAGCAGTTCGAAACTACCAGCTGTTCCGCGGGAAAAAGATGAGGCTTTCTGCTCCTGTAAAGATTTACAGCCTCGGAAACCCTATACAGACTCGCTATGAGTCGGAACCGACTCCATGGCACATAACAACAATAACAACAACAATGGTAACAATAGTGAGGTTGGCCCCAGGATCAGGCAGTGTTTCATTCTGCTGTGCATAAGGTCGCTATGAGTCGGTGCGGACTCAATGGCACCTAACAACAACAACATCAGATTGTGAAGCTGCTCCTCAGCTATCAGCATCATCACATTTCTTCTTTTATAAAGTGAGTATTGACATGGAGCAAAGTGAGTATTGACATGGAGCAAAGTTCAGAGGTTAAGTTAGGGCATGGGTATGACAACATTTAATGTGCTTTTCTTTGCTTTACTTGTATAATGTATGTATGCATTTATATGTATGTGTGTGTTGGTATGATTAAGTACCTGGCCCAGAGGTAATACAGTGTAGGGGATTGCTGATTTGAATCTATATCTGCCTTTTCTCACTGTGCTATGCTGCCTCCAAAAGAATACGCCTGTCTGTCACATCTCTGTTTAAGGACAATGGCTCAGTTCTGTTTGTATAATGCTAATCTTGTCTCACAGGACGCTGCAGGATAATACACTGGACCCCACAATCAGTTTGAACCACAAGGTCGACTCATAGTGACCCTGTGTAAGGTTTCCAAGAAGGGGCTGGTGGGTTGGTACTGCCAGCCCTGTGGTTCAAACCGACTTTATGATCGAGTGCTTATTCTATAGTGCTATACCAGGTGAGTTCTGGTGTAGTGCTGTGGAATAATTGGGCTGGGTTGCAAGGTTGGTGGTTCAAACTCACCAACTGCTCCTTGGAAATCATATACAGGGTCATTATGAGTCAGAACCAACTTGATGGCACTTAACAACGCCAGGTGCTATAGTGGAGCCCATTTGAAAAATTTGTTATGAAGAATAAAGGAGATTTGTTGTTGTTGTTAAGTACCGTAGAGTTGGTTCTGACTCATAGTGACCCTGAACAGGGTTTCCGAGGCTGTAAATCTTTACAGGTGCAGAAAGCCTCATATTTCTTCCATGGAATGACTGGTAGTTTTGAACTGCCAACCTTGAGGTTAGCAACCCGATTTATAACCACTACGCCACCAGAGCTCCTTAATAAAGGAGATACTAAGGTCTTGTGACAACATGTGTTTTTGTAATGAAAATTCACTCTTAGATAATTGGTAAAGATAGCAACTGTGTCTGAGTAATGTATAAGTTGTATTGGTTTGGATATTTTAAGATACTAAGGTGTGGCACTGTGGGTTAATGCTATGGACTGCAAAATCGTTTGAACTGCAAGGTTGGCGGTTCAAGCTCACCAGCCACTCCTTGGAAAACCCTAAACAGAGTCACTATGGGTCAGAACCAACTCGCTGGCACTTAACAACAACAAGTTACATTAGTTGAATTCAAAGTACATTTGCATTGTTTTTCTCAATCTTCTTTACATTTCAGCAGATTTTCCAATTATCTTAATTTTTGGCTTTTCTTGGGAGATCTTTCTGAAGAGTTCTGGCCTTGACACTTGGGATGAAATTGGCATTGTTAAGAAGGATGAAAACTTCTAAATTGTGCTTGCAGCTCTTCTTTTTAAAAAATTTTAGAGTTTTGAAGATAATTTAAAAATAGTTTCACTTTTCTATTTTTATAAAAGCTATATATGTAAGTAGTTGTTTTGTTGGTGAGTGCTGTTGAGTCGATTCCAACTCATAGTGACCCTGTATAGGTTTTCCGAGGAGTGGCTGGTGAGCTTGAACCACTGCCCTTGCAGTTCAAACTGACCTTGAAGTTCAGTGCATTAATCCACAATGCCATACCAGCATTCCTTATATGTATATGTTGTTGTTGTTAAGTGCCATTGAGTTGGTTCCAACCCAACCCATAGTGACCCTGTATAGGATTTTAGAGGCTGTAAATCTTCATGGGAGCAGAAAGCCTTATCTTTCTCCCACGGAGTGGCTGGTAGTTTCGAACTGCTGACCTTAAGGTTCGCAGCCCGATTCACTATGCTACCATAGATGTCCATACACTTGGATAAGAGTATCTGGTTGCTTTTAGGCTGTGCTACTAGTACATCAAGACTATATTTTTGAAGTTGTATTGTTTCCTCTGCTTTAACTTGACCAGATTTGTTGAAAGATATTAGGGTCTTTCTGGGAGCAGGTAAGGGGCTCATTGTGGAGTATCTTTGTTGAGTGATGAGACACTGGTGTCTGTGAATGTAATGGACTGGTATATCCTTTTGATTAATTACAGAAAATGTTGGTATGTAGGGAAGCAGCATGCATAGTGTAAGAAGACTATACACTGAGATTAGAGTTTAAATTTTGGCCTTTCAATGGCTAGTTAACTGACTTGTGCAAGACACTTAGTTATTTTGGATCTCTGTTTTCTCAATAATATGAAATTACTGCCATCTGCCTCATAGGGCTATTTTTAATTTAATGGCATAAGAAATTTAATGATAATGAGATATTTAAAGTACTATACTCATAATAGATACTCAATAAATGCTAACTTTATTGCATATTCAATAAATGTTGACAGGAACTATAGAAGGTAACAGAACTGTAGTTGTAGCCTGTTTTGTGCAAAAAATATTCCAACACATTTTATATTATTACCATTTTTTGGTAAATTAGCTGCTGTTAAATGAAGCAGAAATGGAACTTCTTTTGAAACAGTCTGCTGAATTTTGTAATGTGACTAAACAATTACATTTTATATGTCTATAAAACAGCACTCAAAATCATTTTTTGAAAAAGAATGTATCTCAATAGAAGTTTGTTATATGCAAGGATATATTAGTATTTTCTCAAATTTAACTTGAATAGTATATGACATTAAACCACTTTTTAAAAATTCCTGTAAGATGAAATATTAAAAACATAGACCCAAACTATATTACATTTTACCTAACCACTTTTGGGGCCATTTTTCTTTTGGAAATTTAATGGTATACTTAACCCACTGCCACCCCGTTGATTCTTGTAGAGGGTTTCTGAGGCTGTAAATCTTTATGGGAGCAGAAAGCCTCAGCTTTCTTCCACAGAGTTATTGGTGGGTTTGAACTGCTAACCTTGTGGTTAGCAGTCTAGTGCTTATTCTACATTGCCACCAGGGCTCCTGTTATATATCTACTCTTTTTTTTGGCTACTTTTTCCTTCTTTATACATTTATTTGAAAAATAAATTTGTGTTACTATTTCTCTTACCTCAGTGAATAAGACATCCATAGTCACGTAATGTACATGAGCTTGGTTGGACTATTAATGCCCTGATTTCCCTCAGTCTTCTGAATTCACATGTGACCTGCCGCTGTTCTTGCCCATTAGCCTTTCTTCACAGTTGTTTTGTGAAAGTGCACAATTAATGTGAGAGTGCTGTGAACTCTTTGAAGACTCCTTAGATATAGCATCCTACCATAAACGGCCAGTGACCCATTTATGTAATTATTGATAAAGTTTCTGGTTCAGCAAAGAATTAATAATAATCCTGAAATTTAAGGTTTGGCTTATTGTGCCATATGCCTAGAGTCAAGAATAATAATACAGTCAGCCCTCTGTATCCATAGATCAAAAATATTCAGGGGAGGTGGGGAGCAATTAAGTAGTCAAAGCAATCCCTCAAAGGCTAAGAGGGAGCAGAAAGTGCTATTTACATAGCATTTACATTGTATTAGGTCTTGTAAGTAATGTAGAGATGATTTAAAGTATATGGGAGGATGTGCTTAGGTTATATGCAAATACTGTGTCATTTTATCTAAGGGACTTGAGCATCTGCAGATTTTGTTATCTGTGGGGGGTCCTGGAACAATCCCCCTGCAGATACCCCAGAATAACTGTAGTAACTGTTTAACTGCTACTGTGTCAGATATCCCGCTAAATACTTAACACATATGATCTTTAATCCTTATAACTGCAAGGTAGAGCACATTCATCATTTTATTGATCAAGAAATAGGTTTCATGGAGGTTAAGGAAACTTAATCATATTGCTTTTGTTAGGCTTTATAGCCAGAACTCTCCCCATTTTCATACTTTACATTTACAGAAATGCCAAGTAGATGCAGAGGAAATCAGAAGGCAATTTGGTGGGAAGTTAGTGATTTTCTTCTGTTTTCTTTCCCATTGGAATGAAGTGGGTTGTGGAAGATTGACATTTTGAAAGTTTTTGCTATACATATAAACAGTACCTATGTTTTCTCTAATCTTTTATGGAAGTTAGGAGGAAAGTGTACAGATAAGCAAGATAAAGAGTTTATTGACAGGTTCTGGTTTAACTTTTGAAAAGATGCTTTGTTTTTTTGGGCTTATTATGATTGTATATTTGTGAGTGTGTGTGTGTTGAGGGGTTCATGTATGTGTGTGCTTCACCATTATAAAGCTATCTTCAATACTAGAAGGACAACAGATTCCCTTCTAGCCCACCCTCCCTCCCCATGCGTGCACCATGATTCTATTGTTGAAAGCTTTCTTTTATCATTTTGCTTCCATATGTGTTTGTGAAAATCAGTTGGGTTGTAAAAATTCTTACTTCCTGGAAACCAGAAACCCATTCAGCCAGTGTCCTTACCCTGACCACTTCCTCTTCGTTATTTCTAAATGATAGTGCTGTTACTGTAGCATTCCAGGCGTTCATTTAGCTAGGATTCTTTTTTCACATTGACTGTTTGGTGCATTTTCTGCTGTTTTATTTTGTTCCTTTGTACTGGTTAGTGCACCAAACATAATAGAAGAGACATTTGCTTTGTTTTTTGTTTTCCTCTAAAGCAAATTATTTTAGAGGGAGAGTTTACCAGTGATAAGAGCTGTTTATATCCTAAGCGATTGATTTGTAATTAATGTTGCCTGGGCTCTCACATGTTGGCAGAATTGGTAACAGCTTGCAGTATTTTTTAAATTCACGTTCTTTTTGGTATTTTGACAATGTTATTCATATCTCATGAAAAAGTACCTCAGACAGGTTAAATGTGTTAAAACATGGAACGAAAGAATGGAAGGAGACCCAGTGCTGCCTAGAAACCTTGATCTTTTGCCAAAGTATTTAAACAATTTAGTGTTTTGGTTTCCTAGCTCCAAGCTGCTTCTCAAATCCCTTGCTAATTAATCCAGTTAATGCTTTGTAGACTTACTATATGCAGTGCTTTGGCTTGCTCGCCTATCATTGAGAAGTCCGTTTTGTTTCTTGGAGCAAACCTAAACTCTTTTCGGGTGCAGTGCTACACAGGGGGCTTGCAGATGTGAGTACGTTTTAGGTCTCTTTAAAACTCTTCTCTCTGTGTGTGTATGTGTGCTATGTGTACATACATGTGCACATTCCCTGCATTTTATAGTGCTCAGACTGAATATTTTAAGATAAAACATGTGACACAAAGTAAAACATATAAGCAGAAAGTTTATCTTTCACATCAAAAAGAACCATTTGAATGCCAGCTTTACCACTTACTGTGTGAATTGGGCAAATTATCTGATTTCTCTAAACCTCAATTTCCCTCATCTGCAAAATAGGGGAAATAATCCTATCATTCTTAGTATTTTTGTGAGGGGAAAATGAGTATCTTAAATGCTTAGCAAGTACTCAGCTCATGGTAAGTGTTCAGTGATGTATTCTGTGATTACTAGATCATTGTGTGTTGAATAAATTAACTTCTTTTTGGTGCTTGCTGAATTTTGGAGGAGATGGATTACCCTTATGTATTTTTCTTTTGGCAAAAGAATTTCAAATGTCTGGGTTTGTGTCTGGGTACAAAGATCAAGGGCTCATTCTTTTAATAGTAGTGAAAAAAAAATCAACTGTATCTGCTTGAGCATGGTTTTAAGACTCATTGGTGCCAGTCAATACACATGGACTTTTGAAAGTTTGAAATGTGAGTTTCTCTCATTTGCCCATTTGAAAACGTTGTTGCAGAAAAATAGTTGGTTATTCCCACTTCCCTCCCTCCAATGCTAAATCAAACATGGAGTTCAATTCAGGATCTGAAAAAGCTGATGAAGCTTGTGTGAAACTGCTGATGACTATTCAGCTAAGTCATTTCTGAGCTTCTATATTATGCCTATTAAGCTCAGAGTATATCCTGGTGATTAAGAATTGTTTTTGTTAAGTGATGTCGAGTTGGTTCTGACTCATAATGATCTTGTATAGGGTTTTAGAGGAGTGGTAGGTGAGTTTGAATCACCAACCTTGCTGTTCAAACCAACCTTGCAGTCTAGCACATTATCCCTCAGCACCACACCAGAATTGCAGGGTCCTTATTTAGTTCTAGGAAATATGACAAAATCTGCTGCACAAGACCTTTTTAAAGTGTTGAAGAGCAAAGATGTCAGCTTGAGGACTAAGGTGTGTCTGACCCAAGCCCTGGTATTTTCAATAACCTCATATGGATGCAAAAGCTAGACAGTGAATAAGGAAAACCATAGAAGAATTGATGCTTTTGAGTTATGGTGTTGGAGGAGAATATTGAAAGTGCCATAGGCTGCCAAAAGAACCAATAGATCCATTTTGGGAGAAGTGCAGCCAACAGTGCTCCTTGGAGGCCAAGATGGCCAAATTTGGTCTCTTCTCTGAGTTGTGCACTTGTTCCCACCCTTCTTTTCTGAGTGGTTCTTTCCTATAAATGTAGACGCACTATCCCCTAAGGTTCCTGTCTAATCTTTAAGTTGCTGTTGTCACTTTGAACTTACTTTTCCTCTTAATGGTATGGTGGTGGTGACTGTGTGCCTTGGAGGTGATCCTGACTCATACCAACCCTGTATAGGGTTCCTGAGACTAGAAACCTATATGGGAGCAGAAAGTCTCATCTTTCGCCTATGGAGCAGCTGGTATAGAATAGAAATGTTTACTTCTAATGTGGTAGCTAAGGAGCTCTGGTAGCGTAGTGGTTATGAGTCGGGCTGCTAACCTCAAGGTCAGCAATTTAAACTACCAGCAGTTCTACGGGAGAAACTTGAGGCTTTCTATTCCTGTAAAGATTTGTAGCCTCGGAAACCCTATACAGGGTCACTATGAGTCGGAACCGACTCCACAGCACACCACCACCAATGTGGTCTATTAATACTTTTTTTTTTTTTTAATGGTTAGTGCTTTTTGTACCCTATTTTAATAAATCTTTTCCTAGTTAAGATCTTCAAAACTTTCTTCTATATAATCTTCTCGAAGTTTTAATATTTAATTTTGCTCTATAATACAATCTACCTGGAAGAAATTTTTATTTTTATTTTGGTATAGTATGATGAAGAGTTTTTTTTTTTTTTTTTTTTTGGCCTTCCCTATCTGATATCCAGTGGATCTAGCACTATGTATAGGAGTCCTGGTGTGGTGCTGTGGGTTAATGCGCTGGACTACAAAGTCGATTTGAATCACAATATCAACAGTTCAAGCTCACCATGTGCTCCTTGGAAACCCTGTACAGGGTCGCTATGGGTTGGAACCGACTTAACAGCAATAGCACTGTGTATTGAAAAAAAAATCATCCTTTCTTCTCTGTAGTGTCAATTTTCATTAATGAAATGTCCAAATAGAAAGGGATCTCTTTCTGATCGGAATGAGTTATTAAAGCTTTATAATACGTTTTTATAATCATTAGATAAATATGGCAAAATTGATTCTTTATACTATTTAGCCTTTATATGAAGAATAATATATAATATGCATAGTATATCCCTATCTTGCAGCCCAGAGCATTAACCCACAGTGCCACACGTTTAATTTAGGACTTTGTAATTTCTTTCTATTATTCTAGATATCAGTGGAGAAAGCTTGTCCATCTTTCCTTGGACCTGTTCTTGGGTGTTGGTGTTTTCTGCTATTGTAAATGATTTCAATTTCATATTTTAAATGTTTGTGGATATATTCAGCCTTGGTGTGGCGCTGTGGGTTAATGCGCTGGACTGCAAGGTTGGTTTGAACTGCAAGGTCAGCGGTTCAAGTTCACCAGCCTCGGAAACCCTATACATGGTCGCTATGTATGAGTCAAAACCTACTTGACGGCACTTAACAACAACAACATATTGAAATACAATTAACTTTCAAATTTGACCTAATATTTAGTATACTTGCTCAATTACTAATTCTAATAATTTACCTATAGATTCTTTTGCATGTTGTCTGTAAATAGTTTTATGTTTTATTTTAATCCTGTACCTTCCTTTCTTGTTCTTACCTTATTACATTGGTTAGTATCAGCAGTACAATGTTGAATAGAATTGGTGATCCTTACCCTCTTCTCTAAGGAGCTCTGGTAGCGTAGTGGTTACGAATCGGGCTGCTAACCTCAAGGTTGGCAGTTCGAAACTACCAGCAGTTCTGCGGGAGAACGATGAGGTGCTCTGCTCCCGTAAAGATTTACAGCCTTGGAAACCCAGTGCAGGGTCACTATGAGTTGGAACTGACTCCATGGTACTTAACAGCAACAACAACCCTCTTCTCTAATTTGGAAGAAAAACTTTTGATTTCACTATTAAGTATGAGCTTAACTGTAGTTTTATTTATTTTTAAACTGAGTATAATTTACATGTATGCTTATAAATCTAAGCATCTATCTATCTATATTATCAAATCATAATTTCTTTTGGTATCCGTCCCTGTATGAATCGCCTCCCCCCCCCCCCCTTACCTTCTGTTTCTTTTCAGGCATTATCTTTTGTAATCATTTGTTCTTGTGCTTCCTCTAGTTAGTTTTCATTTCAGAAATGATTTTTTTCTTTTATTTTGCATTCTTTTCTGAGTTCACCATTCATTTGTACATTTTCTAATTCTGATTTATGCTGTTCTTTCATGTCTTATAAATTTTTCTTAAGGCAATTTAACTCATCTTGAAATAGAAGGGTAGAGTTTCGATTCTATTGTGTAGATGTTCTTCTGGCATGCATTCATTGTATGGAGGGTTGCTTTCCGAATTTCATTCTGTTTTGTGTACTGTAACTTTGTATAGAATTTTACTCTGGCATTTCTTTATTGATATTTGAAATTAGTTTTCTTGAACTTTTAGAAGGAGGAATGGTTAGTTGTCTTCATATAGTGCTTAAAAGTATGTAGTTATTTGCAGCCTTATCTTTCCTGACTTTGTTCCCTTTGCCCCACCATGTATTATGTGGACTTGCTCTATATTTTTTTCCATTGTCAGTTAACTGTTGAATTTTGATTTCACTTCCAGCAGTTTTCCTTCAGTGTAGGATCCTGTCCTGAAAAGGAGTATTATGTGAGGATTCAGAGAGTGTCAAAAACAGGGCTGCTGTTCTGCAGCTGTCCTCTCAGAAAGTCACTTTCATCTTTAAGGCCTCCTGGTGGTGCAGTGGTTGAGCACTTGGCTGGTAATCAAAAGGTTGGTATTTGAACCCACCAGTCATTCTACAGGAGAAAGATGTATCAGGCAGCTTCCCTAAAGTTGTTAAGTGCCGTCAAGTTGTTTCTGACTTACAGTGATCCTGTACAGGGTTTCTGAGCAGAAGCTGGTGGGTTTGAACCACTGACCTTGCAGTTAGAAGTCTAGTGCTTATCTTACAGCACCACAGCAGGACTTAAAAATCATATGATATAGTTCTCCTCTTTCATACAGGACCAGATTATGAATCATAATCCACTTCATGGCAATGGCTTGTTTTTTTTTTTAAAGTAGAAATCTAGGTTGGTACTTACATTCTTTTAGCGTTTTAAAAGTGTCGTCCGTCTCCTTATTTTCTGTTATTGTTAGAAAGTTAGCTCTCTAGAGGTCTTACTATTGTTCCTTCAGTGGTAATATTTCTCTTGTTGTTGTTTTTTTTCTGACTGCTTTACACATTTTTCTCTTTATCTTTGTTTGTCAGCAGTTGTACTGTGATTTGCTTAGGTGTTTATTTCTCAGTATTTGTCCTACTTGAGGTTTCCTGAATCTGGGACTTGAGTTTTCTTATTACTTTTGGATACTTCTCACCATTGTTTCTTTAACTATTGCTTTTCTGGAACTCTAAATACATACATATTCTCTTTGGGTTTAATATGGATATTTTCTTCTGATTTATCAACTAGTATATTCATTTATATATTTAATTTTCTGTTACATATGTTCATTGAGTTATTTTTTTCTAGTTCTAAACTTTCATTTCTTAGCCTAATTGTTTGCAGTTTTTTTAAATTTTGTCTTAAAAAAAATTTTTTTTTAATGTTGTTGTTGTTAAGTGCTGTTGAGCTGGTTCTGACTCATAGCAGCCCTGTCTAGGTTTTCCAAGGAGTGGGTCATGGGCTGAACTGCTGACCTTGTGGTTAGCAGTCTAGTGCTTATTCTACAGTGTCACACCAAGACTCCTTTTATATATATGTTAACAGAGTTATTTTAATGTCTGTGTCTGATAAGCCATTACTTGAGTCCCTTCATCAAATTGTAGCAATTTACCCTCATTCCCTTTATCAAAAATTGTTTTTTTTTTTTTTTTTTTTCTCTGTTTGCTTAACTTATATCCGATTGAATGCCAATTTTTGTTGTGTATTAAAAATTATAGGTATTCTTGTTGTTGTTAAGTGCTGTTGAGTTGGTTTAAGTGGCATTGAATCGGTCCCTATGCATAGGGACCTTGTATAGGGTTTCCAAGGAGCAGTTGGAGAGTTTGAACCTCCAACCTTTTGGTTCAAACCGATCTTACTGTCCACTACTTTATCCCACAGCACTACACCTGAATAATAGTGTCCTCTTTCAGAGAGGATTTTCTCCAATTTTTTTTTTACCTCTCCTTTCTTCCTCTTTCTTTCCCTCCCAGTCAGGGATTTACGTAATTTGGAGACGGGTTTCAGTTTTGGTGACAATTGATCTCTCTCTTTTTACTCTTTTCATAGTAGTTTCCTTCCTTTCTGCTGGGGCCCTGGTTTCTAGAATTATCCTTTTGATAATTCTAAACCTCTGATCATTTAGTTTCTTACCTACTTTTTCTGGAGTCAGACTACATCTTTAGGAAAAATGCAACCTCATGTGCTAGAATTAGTTATTTTGGAATTCCTTCTTTTTTGGATCTTGGTTTTGTGTCATTCTATACTTTTGGGGGAATTCTTTGAGCATTTGTTCTTTTGTTATATTTTATTTGTCCTTTTTTTTTTTTTTTGCAAAAATGAATGTTGATTTAAATCTTAGTTCATCTTTGCTAGAAGTGAATATCCACCTAGCCTTTTTTAAAAAAGAACCCAGTATAAACGGGGTCCTGGTGTGGTGCTGTAGGAGAAGCTCTGAATTGCTAACTTCAAGATAGGCATTTTAAATCCACCAGCTGCTCCTAGGAAATCCTAAACAGGGTCTCTCTGCATCAGAAGTGACTGAGGACAGTTAACAACAACAATATACATAGGCAGCGGGCTACATGTGTTATAATGTCTCATAATTATAACATTTGTTCTGTGAGAAAGATCGTACAATACTATTCCTCTTTTCCTTATGAGGAAACTGTTACCTAATAAAGTTATTGAAATTGTTCAGGGTCATAACAAAATACTTTTCCTGAGGCAATTAATAATCCTGTTGTGGGCTTGCTTCTCTTTTATTTAGTACTCTGACACTATATGACAAATACAGAGGAAATTAAGTGATAGAGAAAAGAAGCCAAATAGGGTGAGTAAATAAATGAATATTTTAAGAGGGTGAGCTGGATTTAGGTATATAATGTTGATGACAGAAAACATATAATTAATTTTGTATAAATGAATAATTGGATATAAATCTTCCCACATAATTAAAAGTTATGTTAAGATCCTTTTCAGTAGAAAAATATTTTTCTAAATATTTGCTGTACTTAACTAGGTTTAATTTCCTGTTAATTCTCTATACACACACACACACACACACGTAATATTCATTTGTTGTTGAAAACAGTGCCGTCAAGTCGGTTCCAACTCCTAGTGACCCTGTATAGGATAGCTGTATAGCATCTGGTGAGTTTGAACTTCCAACCTTGCTGTTCAAACTGACCTTGCAGCCATACCAGGACTCCATAGTATTCATACTGTATGATTAATCAAGGGTTTGTTAGAATTATAGAAGGTATTTATCAGCATTAAGTTAGTTTTAAATTGTTATTTATTTCATAGTCATATGTCGTAATCTATTTCCATATTTCATTGGACTGTCATCAATTTGAAAGAAGAATTTGTAAAATACTTTTTTGGTAGACCTTCAACAAAAGGAATCTAGTTGGTATGTGAGTCTCATATTGATGAATGGTGAAGTGTTTGTCCACAGAGTTTGTACCAAAGTTGAGGAGGTTTTTGGGACATGATAGCTGGAGTGTCAGACCAGAGTAGAGATCAGGAATTCAGTAGATACGGAGGCATGGGGAGGTGGCATATTTGAATCAAGCCTGAGGGGCTTGATAAGAATGAAAAGAGGAGAGCTGGTATTGAGAACCTTAACCAACAGAATCAAAGCAACCTGTTGCCATCCAGTCAATTTTTGACTTGTGATGGTGTGCTATGGAATCGGTTCCAACTCGTAGACCCTGTGTAGAGTTTCTGAGGCTGTCAATCTTTACAGGAGCAGAAAGCCTCACCTTTCTCCTGTGGGACTGCTGTTAGTTTCAAACTGCTGACCATGAAATTAGGAGCCCGATTGTAACCACTATGCTACCAGAACTCCTTTTTTGACCCATAAGAACAGAGTAAAATGTCCCATAGAGTTTCCAAGGCTGTAATCTTTATGGAAGCAGACTGGTATATCTTTCTCCCATGGAGTGGCTGGTGGGTTTAAACCACTGAAATTTTGGTTAGCTGCAGAATGCTTTAACCTCTATACCACTAGGGCTCCTTGAAGAGAATCAAGAGTAACATGTAATGCAGTGTAAGGAGCGATTTGATACAAGTTGTCTGGAGGTAAAGGTGGAGGAGAAAAGACGTTTGCCAAAACAGACTGGTGGGTAATGATTGCTTGGAGGAACTGTTATGGTGTGCATATTTGGAAATGGTTTTTTTCATATGGAGTCCTGGTATGGTGCTGTGGGATAAAGAGCAGGACCGCAAGGTTGGTTTGAGCCACAAGGTTGGTGGTTCAAAGTCACAAGCTGCTCCTTGGAAACTCTATATTAAGGCATTTAACAATAATAGTTCATGTAGTTATAGCTGAACACTAAGGAAGACTGTAGAATAATTAATGCATTTGAGTTATGGTGTTGAAGAATAATATTAAAAGTACCATGTTATTGTTGTTAAATGCCATTGAGTCGGTTTCGACCCATGGTGACCCTGTATAGGGTTTCCAAGGAGCAGCTGGTGAGTTTGAACTGCCGACCTTGCATTTCAAATGTTGCATCCCATAATGCCACACCAGTACTCCAAAAGTACCATGAACTGCCAGAAAAACAAACAAATCCATGTTGGAAGAAGTACAGCTAGAATACTCCTTAGAAACCAGGATGGTGAGACTCTCATACTTAAGACATGTTATCAGGAGGGATCAAGGAACTCTGGTAGCATAGTGGTTACGAATTGGGCTGCGAACTGCAAGGTCAGCAGTTCGAAACTACCAGCCGCTCCACAGGAGAAAGATGAGGCTTTCTGCTCCTGTAAAGATTTACAGCCTTGGAAGCCATGTGCAGGGTCACTATGGGTCAGAACTGACTCGACGGCACATAACAACAACAACAACAAATCAGGAGGGATCAGGCCCTGGAGAAGGATATCATTCTTGGTAAAGTGAAGGGTTAGTGACTAAGAGGAAGGCACAATGGATGGATTGGCACAATTTCAGCAGTATTGGGCTTAAGCATACCAACAATTATAAGACTGTCACATGACTAGACACTGTTTAGTTCTGTTGTGCATGGGATCACTATGAGTTGGAATCAACTTGAAGTCACCTAACAACACTGTAGAATCAGCACTGGACTGCGAACCACAAGGTTGGTAGTACAAACCCACCAGCTGCTCCTTGGAAACCTTGTGCAGCATTGTACAAAAGATACCATGAAACTCTTAGATGTACTGTTCTCCTGTAAGTACATTTTGGATGTAGCTGTGCTCCGGGGTAAGCTTTGTTCTTCATTCGAGGATCTGAGCTTGAAGGCGCAGCCTTCATCTGGGATGTGCCTTTCTTGCAATAGAGGGAAAATAAATGATAGAATAATGTGATGGCTTGTAAATTTTTGGCTGCAAATTGACAAAAGTCACTTCCATTTACATTTCTTTGGCTGCTTCTTTCACAGAGAAGAACATTGCAAGTCACATGGCAACTGGCAGGGATGTATTCTCTTTTCAGGCAGTGAAAAATCGCATACAAAGTCACAATCCATCACACCTTCCTTTCCACCTTTAAATGTGATAAATGAGCAGTCTTGTAGTATTAGATCCAGTTTACCTGATGTTGTTGAGTCTCAGTGTTGTGGATTGTGTTGTATTCCCCCAAAAGATACGTTGAATCTTTTTGTACCTGTGAATGTGACCCTGTTTGGAAATAGAATCTTTGGCTATGCTTTCAGTTAGGTATAATGAGGCCATACTGGAGTCCTAATTTTGTATGACTGGTGTCCTTATAATAGAGAAGATAGAGAGTCAGAGAGATAGGGGATGCATACCATATGATGCTGCAGCAGTAGCCCGGAGATATCAGATGCAAGGAGAAAGGCATGGAATAGATTCTCAGAGCCCTCACTTTATACCCTGTTTTAGACTTTTAGCTCCAGAACTGTGAAACAATACATTTCTAATTTTTAAGTCACCTAATTTGTATTTTTTTTTTTTGTTATGGCAGGCCTAGGAATCTAATACACTAAGATACACATTTTGTGCCATGATTTAGTATATGAAATCATGATGCATCTCACAATAGCTGGGGACTTATAATCACTGTAAGCCAGGCAGCTATTGTGATGTCATTGCCTGGGCATGGATGAAATTGGATGTTAATCCTGGTGGTATGATTGGACACCTGTAGCCAGTTGGATTCTCAGGACTGTTTGGAAAAGAGTATTAGTCCCGATTTCCATCTGAAAGCATTCTGCTGATATCTTTTGGTAAGACCAGTGCCCACGGGGTGTCAAGAGTTTGGGAAAAAATCTGAGAGACAACATTGGAGCACTTTTTAAAGGAGAATTGTATCACCAATGCTCTTGATGGCACAGAGGATAACCTTGTATGCAAACACCTGAGCTGAGGACTTTGAGATGAAAAGTGATTCAGAAGAGTTGGTCTCTAAATGTGAAGAAGTTTTAGGCCTACTTTCACTTTTTTTTTTCATGTGTATATTTGTGTGTGCTTGTATTTTACTTTTTATGTATGCATAGGAATGTTATGTTTAAAAAAAAAAAATGTCCTAGAGAATTTTTATCAGTAAGTGTAAATTGAAACCAGTGCATCATAATTCAATATCCCTGTCCCAGTTTGGTGGTATCCATCATTGTTGTCTTAGAATCTATGAAACATGGTAACTTACTTCTTGAGTATTTATGTTAAATTTTTTCTAGACAAGTGGAGCCAAGGTTTATCTTTTAGAAGGTCTAATTACTGAACTCTGGAGCTCTGGTAGCATAGTGGTTATGAATCGGGCTGCAAACCACAAGGTCAGCAGTTCGAAAATACCAGCTGTTCCATGGGAGAAAAATGAGGCCTTCTGCTCCCGTAAAGATTTACAGCCTTGGAAACCCTGTACAGGGTTGCTATGAGTTGGAACTGACTCCATGGCACACAGCCACCACCAATTACTGAACAGGAGTCTTGGTGTGGCGCTGTGGGTTAATGCGCCAGATTATAAAGCTGTTTGAACTTCGAGGTTGGCAGTTCAAGCTCAGCTGCTGCTCATCAGAAATGCTATACAGTGTCGCTATGGGTTGGAATCGACTCAATGGCACTTAACAACAACAACAATTCCTGAATGCATCTTGAGGTTAATCTTGAACTAAGTGTACTCATCCTAGCTTTAAATAAAAATGAATACACACCAGTAATACCAATGTTCTTGGACTGAAATTTTATTACATTGTTTGGTACCGCTAGTAAGGTTATCCTATTTCTCCAAAAGGGTAAAGGAGATGACTTTTGTTATGTTTTCTATTCATCTAACTTATTTTTACACAAATAATGCACATGTTACATGTTTTTTTTTTTTTTTTTTTAATCAACTGCAACCTGATCCCCTAGGTTGTTTTCTTAAACTCACAATGCTTTTTTGTTTTTTTTCCTTATACATGTGATAGTTAGCATAGTTTGCATAGAAAATACCTGGGGGGAGGGCCAACATGCATGCATGTTATTTGTGTAACTCTATATCTGGTACTCAAGTAGATAGCCACAGCCTTCTCCTTTCAGTAAAACAACGGTTTGTAGTAGTTCTTTGGGTCTAAATTGGCAATGTGCTGGTGTCATAAAAAGATGAAGTGGAATCTATGAGAGCCTGTTCTAGAATAATATTTTGCCATTTTGTCACTTTCTTTCCCCCTGCTTTGTGGGCTTCTCAGTTTTGAACTACCTATGTGTTTTGAATTTCAGTTATATCCACACCTTCTCTTCACTTATTGAGTATCTCGTTATATGACATTTTCCAGATACAACAATAGAAAAAAACTACTATATGACTATTTTTTAAATTAACTGTGTAGGTCTGGCAGGAATGAGGTCTGAGATACGTGTAATGTTGACTTTGATGGTTAAGGTTATGTGTCACCTTGGCTGGGCCAGGATTCTCAGTGGTTTGGCAGTTATGTAATGGTGTAGTCATCCTCCATTGTGTGATCTGGTGTGGTCATCTTCCATTGTATAACACCAATTTTCACATAATGACCTTGTCTTTGAAACCTAACTATGTTAAGTGAGGAGAGGGTGTATTGTAACAAAACAAAACACAGCTAATAATAAGTAGTGCGTTGGTGGTTTTCCAAATTTAAAATTGATTTGACAATAAATATAATACAAAATCTTTTCTCATTCAGTTCTTCAAATTTATCATTTTTGGAAGCAAACATTTATGAAATGCCCTATAATGAGAAAACTACTGAGGTATTGTGCTACAATTTGCAAAGATAAAGAGAGCACTCCTTTGCCTTCAAGGAACTTGAAATCTATTATTGGAAAGTGATTGGGATGAAAAGTATTGGTATCTCTATTCTAGACTTGTGTGGCACTGTGGTTTAGAGGGTAGGAGCATATATTTCAGAGTGTATCTAGATCTGAGTTTAAATCCTGCTGCTGTTCTTCTTCTCAACTTTTCCAAATTGCTTCACCTCGCGAAACCTGTTTCTCCAGTAAGGTTTTGAGGTTCTTCATTTTAAGTTCCTAGCACATTGTAGACATTCAGTGGATTTCAGCTGCTGTTGTATTTCTCACTATTTTCTTCATTTCAGTGTTGTGAAAGAATGTTAATTTTTATGTCAAATAGACTGGTAGTGTCCAATTCTGTCTCTGACATCTATTAGGTATTGCCATCACAGTGCTGATTTGAGACCTGCTCCTGAGTTTCACCTCATAGAATCTCATATTGAACTTAGGATATTTCCCACAAATTTTGCTAATTCTGCAGAGTTCCTTTTAGAGTTGCTCTTACCAGCTGGCAGTCAAACTCTTTCCCTGTCCTTCCTGTCTGTCTCTCATACACTCTCTCATCTTTCACATCTAATTCTACCTCCTAACTCAAGTCAGCTAATTCTCTTCATCTCCATTGCCATGACTTGTGTAGAAATCGGCACCTTTCTCACTCAGACTGCAGTCTACTTTTAGTGTTGCCTAGTTCTGGTCCTTTCTCCAAAGAGCAATTTGAGTCATCTTTAGAAAGCATACCCAATACTCTTTTCCTACTTCTCACTCCTTTTTGTTTGAAACCTCTCACTGGCTTCCTGTTACACCTGAATAATACCCAGAGTCCTTACTGTGTCCTGAGAAATTCACTTTGCCCTGACATCAGCCTCCTTCTCTGTCCTCTTTTGTATCATTGGCTCCCATGTTCTTTGTTATGGTGATACTGGTCTTCCCTTTCTTCTTAAGAGACAAATTCCTTATTACCTCAAGTCAGCTTCTAGTCTATGGCATTTTCTCTGCCTAGACCTCTTTCCTTTCCCCTATGTTTGTCCAGTTCTTTTGCATCCTTGGAGTCTGTACTCATTTGATATCCTTGGAAGATCTTCTTCAACAAAGGTAGACCTTCCTGTAATGTGCTCTCATAGCATGACATTCTTTTGCTTTGTAGTTTTACCAACCCTGTAATGTCTTCCCTCCCTCGGCTCTGGAGTCCCCTAGTAGTGCAAACAATTAATGTGCTTGGCTATTAGCCAAAAGGTAGAAAGTTTCAGTCTACCCAGAGGGACTCGGGAGAAAGGCCTGGTGGTCTGCTTGTAAAAACATCAGCCATTGAAAACCCTATGCAGTGCAGTTCTACTCTGACATGCATAGGCTCCTCATAATTCCTAATTGACACCACAGCAACTTGCTTGGTTTTGGTTTTCTACCTGGACTCTAGGTTTTTGAAAGTATACACTGTATCTGTTTTGTTCACTGCTCAGTTATTTCCAGAGTTAAGCATAGTACCTGCCACATTTTTGATACTCAATAAATATCTGTTAAAAGAATGAGTAAATGAATGAAACATTATTTATGCCGCATAAGGCTGATGTTAAGAATTAAACTAGGATGCAGATTGAATCTGATTGCATATTATATGATATTAGTGCCTTTCTTCTTCTTCTCTCTCTTTTTTCTATGTTCTAAATGTTAGAGCTCCTGGTGTGGTTCTGTAGGGTCGGCACTGGACTTCAAACCACAAGGCCAGCAATTCAAACCTACCAGCTGCTCCTTGGAAACCCTATACAGGGTTGATATGAACTGACTCGACGGCACTCAGCAACAACAAATGTTAGGAAAGGACCGCCAGTATTTTTCAAACTACAGATTGTGAATCACTAGGGGTTATTGGAATCAATTTAGTAGGCATAAGGAGCTCTGGTAGCGTAGTGGTTACGAATCGGGCTGCGAACCTGAAGGTCAGCAGTTCGAAACTACCAGCAGCTCCGCGGGAGAAAGATGAGGCTTTCT
>NW_006408532.1:1350293-1402708 GCF_000296735.1 Chrysochloris asiatica | reverse complement strand
TGGAGGTGCGCAGACAGAGATACCAAAAGAAAAGAATGTCCACACCTTTATCTCAGCGGTTCTGCCAGGCGTCTGTGTCCGCTCCGATCCTTTCCCCACGTGGTTTCACCCAAGATGGTGGCTCTTGGAGCAGCCAAGCGTCCTGGACTAGAAAGCAATAGATTTCTTGCTTCTGCCACAAATTCCCCCAGCTGTGAGCCTTCCAACCTTCTAAGTATTCCTTTTTATGTTCAGAGTTCTAGGACCATCCCCTGAACCTGCTTGGTCTGGTATTCTGAGTTGTTGTTGGCAGAGCTCTCTGCTACTCTGATCTGCCATCTTGTTTGTTCCCTCCCTGAACATTTTTTGAAAGGAAGTTTTACTTCTGCATGTTGTGCTTAATGATCTTTTCCACTGTATTGAAAAGATAGCTCCCAAATCGTTAATATTGAACTGACTCCATGGCACATAACAACAACAACAACAACAACAGCACGTAGGTATGTCAAAAATTATCCACACTCTGACTGTAGAATTTATTTTGCTCAACTTTTAGAAAAGATAAATACATCATTTTTGCGACATAATCTCCCTGCTTTTCAATACACTTTGTACATCAGTCAGCAAGCTTTTGTATTCCCTTATTAAAAAAATGTTTTAGGCTGAGCTGGAAGCCATGAGTGCACTGGTGTCTTCACTTCTTCATCAGAAGTGAATCTTCATTCTCGAAGGTCTGGTTTCAGGGGACTTAACAGGTAAAAGTCTGATGGAGCAAGATCAGGACTATAGGGAAGATGCTTTAGCACCTCAAAATGGAAATTTTTGCAGCTTGTCAACAGTGTGGGTAGAGGTATGTGGATGTGCATTGTCATGAAAGACCAGAACACTTGTGGGTTTAATCCAAAGTTTAGGCTTCAGCTCTTCAATGAGCATCTCACTATAATGAACACTGTTGATTTTTGAACCTTTTTCCTGTTACTGTTCTAATAATGGCCTTTGAGAAAACTATAAGCATCAATTTTCCAGCTGATGGTTGACTTTTGAACTTTTTCTTGGTCAGTGAATGAGAATTTTTCTGTTCCGTATTCTGATGTTTACTCTCAGGATCATAGTGATGAATCCTTGTCTTGTCACTAATAACAAGTTTTTTTAAAGAAACTTCTACCATCCTTTGAGTATTGGTCCAAATTTTGTTTGTACATGACCAAATGCTTCTATTTATGCTCTTTTGTGAGTTGTTTCGGTAACCATCTCACACAAACTTTTTGAAACCCATGTCCATCATGGATTATTTCGTAGGCAGAGCCATGGCTGATTTGTAAATGATTTGCCTCATAATTCACTGTCACTCATCTATTTGACAGAGTCATTTCACATGCATGTTCAATGTTGTCATCAGCCATGGACATGGACAGGTGTTTAAATATAACCAGAATGCTGATAATTTTTGACTCACTCTCATATATAATGATAGTGTTAACATTACATTATGTCTGTCATAATGACATTCTGTAATAACTCAAGTGGTTACGAATCGGCCTGCGAACCTTAAGGCCAGCAGTTCGAAACTACCAGTTGTTACGCGGGAGAAAGAAGAGGCGTTCTGCTCCCGTAAAGATTTACAGCCTCGGAAACCCTGTACAGGGTCACTATGGGTCGGAAACAACTCGACGGCTCTTAACAACAACAACAACATCACAAAATTTTATTGCACTAGTGGCTTTATAGTTTTTAGTATTTATTTTATAAAAACATGTGCTATACAGATATATAAAAACTCACATTATATGAAGGGTCATAGAAAACCAAACCCAGACACAAAAGAAACTAAAACCTTTAAAGATTAAGATAATAATAGTTATAATTGTGGTAGCTTAGTAAGTGATTTCATTTTTTAGTGAGCTTTTATATCGGTTTGATAAACATTTGTGTAACTGAACATGCTTTTCTTCTTTAAGGCCAGTGGTCAGTTCAAAACCTTTGATGCTGTTGACTTTCTCAGCATTAATCATTGTTTTATACTCCAGTCTCCAAGGATGCATAAATTATGATAATGGCAGCCAGGGGAGGGCTGGAGCTTGTTGCCACTGCATTATTGTGTCCACTGGGATAGTATTTTGTGTGCTTGTCCTCTGCAGATTGTTGGACTGAAGAACTAGATATCGTCCCCCGCAAAGCTGGAGATAACAGTGAATTTTAAAAGGCCTCAGAATGCAGTCCCATTAAGAGGTCTGTTTGGAACTCTTACAGATTATACGGGACAAAATTATTCTGGGGATCCCATGAAATCTCATGAAAGTTTAGGTTGTCTCCTTCCTTATAGTTCATCTGTTTATAGGTATTAGTGACAAATGCTCAAATAATACAAATTGTTGCCTCTAATCCACCATAAAGAAAGATGTGGTTAAATCACAGAGTTCAGTTTTCACATTTTGTATTACTGGTTTCCGTCAGCCATTGCAGACTGGTGAGCTAAATGCTGTTGAATTCTTAGAACAGGAACTAAACAATGGTTTCTTAATATGTATTTATACATATTAGAATTATGACATTTCTTTTGGAAAATAAAATAACTGAGAAAATATATTAATACTTCCCAACATTAAGAGATAATTTCTCTAAGTCTTTGTGGCCTATTGTATGTTTATACCTAAGAGAATACAAGTATATTTTTTTCAGATAAATTTGAGATGATATGAATATTTTTACTGATCTTAACTGAAGAAGAAGTAGAAATTTTGCCTGAAACAATAATCATGGGAGATTTGAGAAAGTTATCAGACATACAATTTCTAAAAACAGCTGCCAATCCCAGATGATTTAACTAGTTAGTACTTCATCTACACAGAGAATACCTGTGCTATTTAAACAGTTGTACTGTTTAAATTGGCATGCTTCTTAATTTTGTCATAATCCAGGTATGAAAGTGTGCTAACTACAAAAAGAGACAATACAGAGAACTACAGACCATTCTTATTTTTGATAAGGAAACTGATACGAATGGACCGTGACAGCACAGTTGTTCAATCAGTTTTGAAATCTGCAAGAAAATCAGTGTTTTATATTTTGAATGTATAAAGTTCATGAAAAAATGGGGTTGAAAGTGAATGGAATTTTTCCATGAATTTTTTGAAGCCCCCTCATAGAATGCTATTACCTTATTCAATATGAATAGAAATTGCATACAAATTATATTTTATTACTAGAAAAGAATATTTATCTTAAGTAAGACATAGAAAAACAATTTTAAAAAATTCCAGTTATCTATCATAGTCTAATAAACCTCTCCCAAACTTAGGGACTTAACGCAACAATGATTTATTGTTTCTTATGCTTTTGTGGATGAGCTGGGCTCACCTGTGCAGTTCTTCTGCTTTATGAGGTGTTGTCTGGGGTCACTCGTTCATCTGAGATCTCTGAATATCCAAGATGACTTCACTCACACCTGAGATAGTTGAGACTCACTGGAGCTTTCCTCTGTCCATGTGGCCTAGCTTTATTTAGAAGTCCAGCCTGAGATACCTGGAAGCCACACCCCCAAAGGATGTAAAGTGGAAACTGCCAAGCATCTAAAGACGTAGGCCTAAAACTGGCACAATGTAGTTTCTGCTGCATTTTGTTGTTTGAATCAAATCATGAATCCAGTTTGTGGGAAGCGAGAGCGTACAGACTCCACCACTTGATGGGAGAGGTGGCTTGTGCCATATGTTACACGATCTTAAACAGAACTAGCTGGAAGCCCTCTGTGTACTCCTTCCCAGGTTCTCCTTCCTTTTTATTTTCTTCTCCTAGGTAACAGCTGTCCCTCCTCAAATTCTTAAAAAATTATTCCCTTGCTAATCTTGATCATTTAACCATGTATGAATCCTGGTGTGGTGCTGTAGTGTAAACATTGAGTCCGTAAGGTCAGTTTGAACTGCAAGGTCGGCGGTTCAAACTCACCAGTCATTCCTCTGAAACCGTATAGAAGGGTCACTATGAGTTGGAAATGACGCCATGACACTTAACAACAACAACAATAAACAATATATTATTTAGTTTTGTATGATATAAATCTATTTCTTAAAAAACTCAGAAAAGCAAAAAAGAAATTTAAAATAGTTTCTATCCAATCCCTTGATAGAGTCATTAGTAACATTTTAGGGCATGTTAGCACATGTTCATGTATCCCACATTTACATCAAGTAGATCTTGCTCTCTGAATCTCTGTTTCCTGAGATGGAATGCTAAGGGCTACTGCATCATTTGAATCTATAATATTGATTCTTGAATTTTGGATGATAAGTAGTAAGAATTTGAATTCTGAAGGATTTGTCCAAACTTTTATCTAGCTCTGAGAGTTTAGATAGTGAAGACTACCTTTGTATGTATGTATGATGGGTAATTAGGAGAAAAGGAATGGGGGTAGAGGACCATATCATAATGCGGCTTTTGAAAATTTAGGATGGAGGAATGATCTTCTTAGATTGGTATTAAATATTCTTCAACAAAAGTGGTTCTCAAACTTTGGTATGCATGACAGTTTTCTAGAGGGCTTATTAAAACACAGCTTGCTGGATGAAGAAATGGGCTGAGTTCAGTCACATTCTATAGACTCCCATTAACCTGCAGATGAGAGAGAGAAGAGGAAGCCGCTGGTTGGTCCGAGGTGTGGTTAGACCTGAAGACTCCTGAGCCCATGGACAAGGATATAGCCACGGAGGGCTAGAGCTGAGAGTGAAGTATCCAGCTGATGTGAAGTGAGGGTAGACACACAAGAACTTGCAGAGGTATCCATTTGACCTAGTCTCAATGGCTTATGATCAGAACTTGACTGGTGGTAGTGGTTATGTGCTGTGGAGTTGGTTCCGACTCATAGTGACCCTGTATAGGGTTTCCAAGGCTGTAAATCTTCATGGGAGCAGAAAGCCTCATCTTTCTCCCATGGAACAGCTGGTAGTTTCGAAAGGAAGATTTAAAAAAATTTTTTTTGGATAAAGGAAACAAGTAAATTATTACAATTAGATGAACTTGACCTATACTTATGGATGTATTAGCTCAAAATACCAACTGAGAGGGAAGGAGTCTTCACATCAAGTATCAATCCTATCCCCTCTGTATACAGGGTAGATAGGGATGGGCAACTTAGACATTGGCTACCTAAAATGAGGGGGCGATAAAATCAAGAAGTGGGGGGAAAAAAAAAAAGGGACTAGCTTACAAGTTTTCAAGAGGAAGTTTAGTTTAAGAGTGTATGGGGGAAAGTAGAGTCCCCAATGAATAGTTTTCATCTTGTCTAGATGGGTCTGGTGAAAAGAGATGGGGATAAGATTCTTGTGATTCAATAGTGAATAATTGTTATCATGACTAATTGCGAATGTCACAACTGTAAAGGTAAAAGTTTTGTAACAAAAAGGAGGAATAGTTAATCTTACAGTCCAGAAACAGAGGACCCTAGGACCATCAAAGGAAAAGATCATGAGTGGAATGTTGGACCCTGTCCAGAGAAGAAGGAACTCTGGTAGCGTAGTGGTTACGAATTGAGCTGCGAACCTCAAGGTCAGCAGTTTGTGAAACTACCAGCTGTTTCGCGGGAGAAAGATGAGGCTTTCTGCTCCTGTAAAGATTTACAGCCTCAGAAACTCTGTACAGGGTTGCTATGAGTCAGAACCAACTCCATGGCACACCACCACCACCACTGTTCAGAAAAGCAGCGACACCAGAGATGGAGGCAGAGATGAGGACATGGAGAGAAACTCTAGACTCATGGGAAGAGAAAGACTGAGTGCTGGCAGCCAAGAGGCAGGCTTCCAGAATGTGCGCTTTGATTGTTTAAATGATTATATATTCCTGAGTATTTTGTTTACATTCCTCCTCCCCCCAAAACAACAACAACAACAGAGGGAATAAAAGCACATACTGTTAAATGATGATGCACAGAGGAGATTGTAATCATTGCAATGAAATGAGGGTATAAAACCCGTTTTCTGAGTTCACAGCAAAAACTTAAAATAAACAACAACAAGAAGAAACACAGCTTGCCAGATCCCACATCCAGGATTTGTGTAAATACGTCTGGGGTACAGTCTTAGAATTGGTATTTTTCGAAAGTGTCTAGGTTATGCTATCTCTGCTGGCCTAAGGACCACACTGTGAGAAATCTGTTCTACTGTATAGTTTTTATTTTATTTTATTTTTTAAAGGTTTTTATTGTGGATTGAGTGAAAGTCCACAGGGCAGCTCATCAGTTTTGCATTCAACAAATCATATACCTTGTTTCATAACAATGATTATAATCCCCTCTATGTATCATCAGTTAACAGTATTTCTCCCTATTCATTTTGTTGTTGTTAAGTGCTGTGGAGTCGGTTCCGACTCATAGCGACCCTGCACAGGGTTTCCGAGGCTGTAAATCTTTATGGGAGCAGAATGCCTCATCTTTCTCCCGCGGAACCGCTGGTAGTTTTGAACTGCTGACCTTGCGGTTCACAGCCCGATTCGCAACCACTACGCTACCAGAGTTCCTTTGATGGTACCTAGCAGCAAAAACCTAAAAAGCAAAAACAAAAAACACTCAGACATATATAATAATTTACACCTCCAAAGGGCACGTTCTGCAAGTCTGCCTTCTGGCCACAAGCTCTTAGTCCCTCTCTTCCCATGAATCTAGAGTCCTCAGCTGCTCCCCTTCTGTATGCCCCCATTTTTGCCTCCGTCTCTGGTGTTGCTGATTATCTGGATAAGGTCCCACATTCTGCTTGTGCTCTTCTTCCTTGATGGTCCTAGGGTCCTCTGTTTCTGGACTGTAAGATTAACCACTCCCCTGTTGTTGTTACAAAACTTCTACCTTTACAATTGTGACAGTTGCAATTAATCATGATAACAGTTACTCACTATTGAATTTTACGAATCTTATCCCCATCTCTTTTCACCAGTCCCATCTAGACAAGATGACAACTATTCAGTGGGGATGCTTTCTTCCCCCACACACTCTTAAACTAAATTCCCTCTTGAAACCTTGCAAGGCAGTCATTTTGTGCCTTTATTGCACCCTCATTTTAGGTAGCCAATACGTAAGTTCCCTGACCCTATTTACCCTGTGTACAGAGGGGATAGCGTTGATACTTGATGTGAAGACTCCTTCCTTCTCTGTTGATATTTAGAGTTATTGCCTCCATGAGTACAGGTCAGGTTCATCAAATTGTAGCAATTTACCCTTGTTTCCTTTATTTAAACACTCCCACCCCCCACCCCTGCCAATCTTTCTCTTGTCGAGTTCTGATTATCAAGTCATTGAAGCTAGGTCAAATGGGTACTGTCTGCAAGTTCGGGTGTTCTTGTGCATCTCCCCTCACTTCATATCAGCTGAACACTTCACTCTCAGCTCTAGCCTTCTGTGGCTTCATACTTGTCCATGGGCTCAGGTGTCCTCAGGTCTTACCACACTTTGAACCAACCAGCCCTTCCTCTTCTCTCTCTCATCTCCAGTTCAACAGGAGTCAATGGACTGTGTTTGAACTCAGCCCATTTCTTAATTCTGCCTTTGCCCGTCTTCCACTCACCAGTAGACCAATGTGGTCGCCAGCAAGCTTACATGCCTGCTCATGTGTTCCCTTTGAGTTTCAGTCTTAGAGGGGAGTTTTTCCTGAAGGAACTTGATTGGCTTACCTTGATGTCTTCCTGGCGAACAGCTTGCTTATTCTTGTAGTAGCCAGTCATGCTGACATTTTTTTTTTTTTTTCCCTGCTGATTTTTCTTTGAAGATGTATCTTCTGTCACTCTAGCTGTTCCAGGCTGTTCTGTTTGAGGAATGTCCCACCTCATAAGGTTCTGGGTGGGACTCAGGATTCCACCTAAGGTCCGATACTCTGAAAAGGCTCTGCAAGAGGCCTATTTCATTGGGCAAGTTCTAGAACCCCTTTTCAATATTCCAATCAGTTATAGGCTGAAGACGGGCTTATAAGTTTTCTGTAATCATGTTACTCGATATTCCTTTCTATCCCAATCAAGTGTCTATTTTACAATAGTAGGCAAGGGAAACCAATATTCCGAAGATAGTCAAACATCTTAGTATTCTTTCCCCTCTTCAAACTATGCCTAGAGCCCTGTTGTTCCATGATTGAACATGCATAAATATTTTCCTCTGTCCTGCTTAGGCCATGCAAACCTGTCTCTGTGTTCCTCTATCTATCTTGTTCTTCCACCTCCTCTCCTTCTTGTATTGCCTTCCCCAACACCTGAACTAAACTCTCCACCCCAATCCCACTGCTGTGGTTACCTTATATTCTAGTAACTCTTGCCTCCATTTAAGATAGTCTTTTGTATCTTATAATATACCTGACCTTCTCACCACCTGGATCTCCATTCCTCTGTGATTACCTTTTTCCACATTGTAATTGTTTTGATCATAGACTGACCTCCCAGATCCTATGGTCTTATCATTTTATTCTGTTCTTGACTCTTCCATTTGTCGATTGAGTTCAGGGTGATGCTGCTACGTACATCATTCTCTGGTTGTTGTCTGTTCTTGTTGGTTTTCAGCCCACAGAATTTCCTTTAGGATGTTTTTCATCTCAAGGTTGGCTTTGGTAAAGTCCCTTAGCTTCTGTTTATCTTGGAATGTTTTGATTACACCATTGTATTTGATTGACAGCTTTGTTGGGTAAAGGATTCTTGGGTGGCAGTTTTTTTCTTTCAGGGTTTTATATGTGTCTCCCCATTGCCTTCTTGCCTGCATGGTTTCTGTTGAGAGACCCAAGCTTAATCTGATATGCGGTCCTCTGTACGTTACACTTCTCTTTTCCCTAGCTGCTTTCAGGATTCTGTCCTTATCTTTGAGTTTGGAGAACTTGATTATTATATGACTTGGTGATTTTCTTTTAGGGTCTTTCCTTCCTGGGGTTCGTTGGGCTTCTTGAATGCTTATCTTTTCATTTTTCAGGATGTTAGGAAAATTTTCTTCCAGAAGCTCTTCAACTATCTCCTCTGTGGACTTGTGTGATTCTTCCTGTTCCAGAATGCCGATATTTTTAAGTTATTCCTTGTCATGTTGTCCAACATGAATCTAAGGCCTTCTTCAGATTTTTTAATCCTTTTTTGTGTTTTCTCTTCTGTCTTAGTAGTGTTGAGAGGTTTATCTTCTAGCTCACTAGTTCTGTCTTCTATGTCTTTTATTCTACTCCTTTGCCCTTTCAGTGTATTGTCCATTTCTGATATTCTATTATTAATCATTTGGACCTCTTTCTGTAGGTTTTGAAGTGGTTCCAATGTTGTATCTATCTTATTTGATTGTTCCTGTAGCACTTTCCTGACTTCTTCCTTATTTTTGCAACTCCATTGTATAGTGTTTTGATACATTTTATAATCATTTTTCTGAATTCCTTCACAGGCATATCCAAAGCCTGCCCATCTTCCAGTATGGAGTGTAGGTCTACTCCCAGCTTATTTGCCTCAGTCACTTTATCTCGTTTCTGGACGTGTGCTGATATAATCATTTGCTTCTGTTTTGTGGGAATATTCAGGAGTTATCTGTGGCTTTAATACTTAGATGGGTGTCTAGTTTGTTATTTTTTATGCTTTCTGATTGCCTCCAGGTAGATGTGATCCGGAGATGGACTTCCCTTTTTACTCTTCTTCCTGAGAAATTTCAAGATGCCACTGTTTTTGTTGTGACGTAACTGAGGATTTAATATTTGGCGTATTTTCTCTTTAGTCTTTCTGTCCCACTCCACAATCCTTGTTCAGGCCTTTTTCCTAGTGATGAACAGTTCAGGGCTGCTTGAGGCTGTTTTGTACTGTCTTGATTTTAAGTGGAAACTTGACACTTTAAATTTCGAGGAGATCTGTGTGCATGTATAATAGAACCCTCCGGAGGTTGGAGTAGAGTGTCCACTCACTCATGCACCCCCCCCCCCCTCTAATCAGCAGAATGGAGGTGCACAGCCAGCGAGAGACCAATAAACAGATACAAAAAGAAAGAATGTCCACACCTGTTGTCTCCAACATTCTGTCAGAAATCCATGGCTGCTCTGATGTTTACTCTGTTTGGTCTTACCCAAGATGGCAGCTTCGAGAGCAGCTGAGCATCTTGGATTAGAAAGTACTGGATTTCTTGCTTCTGCTACCAATTCCCCTAGCTGTAAACCTTTCAACCTCCTAAATATTCCTTTATATATAGTTCAGAGTTTTGGGACCATCCCCTGAGCCTGCTTGGTCCAGTATTCTGTGTTGTTGCTGACGGAACTCCTCACTGCATGTCTACCCTCTTTGCCGTCTTATTTGTTCTCCTCTACTATATAGTTTTTTGTTTTTAATGTTTTATTGTGTATTGTATGATAGTTTACATGGGGGAACATTAGTTTTACATTCATTCCATCATACATCGTTTCATTGCCATAGCTACCATCTTGTCCATGCATCATTGTCCAACCAAAGGGCACATCGTATAATCCCGCCCACCCTCCCCTCACGGTCCTCAGCACACAGCCCTTCTCCCTCTCTGGATCCCTAGTCCCCAGACACTTGATCTCTTTGCGTCATCCTCTCTCTTCACGTCATCCTCTCTGTCTCAGTCTCTGTCCTCACTGCTCCTCTGGGTGGGGTCCCACTCTCCGCTCTTCTCCATTGGTGGTCCAAGAGCCCTGCGATCCTAGACTGAAAGGTTAATCACTGCCCTCCTTGCTATAAAATGTCCACTTTTACATTACCAGTCCTTACAATCAGTCCTGGTGACAATCATTCACCCCTGCATACCAAGGGACCCATCCTCATTTCTTTGCATCTGCCCCTCCCAGACAGGTTGGACACTACTCGCTGGAGACTCCACCGTCCTCCCCGCCCTGTGGATCTACGTTCCCTCTTGAAAACTTTTTACCTTTGTATCCCTTCTCCCATTTTTGGTTAGTCAATGTTCAAGTTGCCCATTCCTATCTACTCTTTGTGTGGATGGGGTGGGAATAATTCTTGGAGCAGGGATTTGTTTCCTCTTTTGAGCTACTGCATTTATAGATGGATGTCCAGTTTATCACACTGTATCAGATGATGCTTTTTTTTTTTCCCCCCTTCTTCTTTCTTCTTTGGTTGAGCTTTGTTCGTCCCATCATTGGAGCCATGGCAAGTGGGTATCATCTGCAGGTGTGGGTGTTCCTGCGTCTGTCCGCCCTCTTCTTATCAGTTGGTCGCTTCAGTCTCCTCTCTAGTCCTCTGTGGTTGTGTCACTGACTCTGAGCCCATGAGTCACCAGGTCTTGCCTCACTGCAGGCCGACCAGGTCTCTACCTGGGCTCACCATAGTCTGCTGAACGATGCAGGGCTTAGCTTGATGCTTCTTCAATATTCTTCGGTCACTTCTCTTTGTGGGTGGCGTGTGTGGTTGCCATTCAGAACGCATTTTCCCATTGCGTCTTAGTCTTGGAGGAGGATTTGCGCTGAGAGGACCTGATCGCTTGCCTTGATATCTCCTGGGCAGACATCTTGCTTGTTCTTGTGCTAACAGTCGGACTGCCCTTGTTGTTTTGTATTTTTCCTGTAGGTCCTTCTTTCAAGAAGTGTCTTCTGGTTTTCTGACTGCTCCAGGCTGGTCTGTTTGTCCTTTCAAGAGGAAAGTTTCCCTTCTCTGATGGTCTGGATGTGGTTCAGGCTTCCTTCTATAGTTTTATGCAATGCAGAGGCTCCTCATGAGACCTCCTTCACTAGATACATTATAGCCCCATTTTAGGTATTCCAATTAGTTATAGGCAGAAGACGGACTTACACGCTTTCTATGGTGGTATTTCTGGCTATTCCTTTCACTCTCCATCCAGTGACTGTTTTATATTATAATGCATGGAAAACCAAGGTTCAAAAGTCAGCCAAGTATCTCAACATTATTTCCCACTTTTCCCCATTCCAATCCTGTCCCAGTCTGTGGATCACAGAGCCCTGTTGTTCCAAGACTGTGCCTAGATCTGTTTTTACCTCTGTCTCATTTAGCTCATTCATACTTGCCTAATTGGTCTCCCGTCTGCCTTTTCTTCCATTCCCCTCTCCCTACTTGTATATTGACCCCCTCCCCATTACCCAAATTATCCTATGCCTATTCCCTGCCTTGTGCTCTGCCTTCTCTTCCCCTTATTCCTACCCCTACATCCTAGTGAGCTGTTAGGAATCCACTTTAGTGGATTAGTATGGGTTCTTTTTCTTAGTCTTTTACAGTAATGTTCCTATGCAGTATTTTTCCTTTTGTGATTGACTAATTTCACTCAACATAATGTCCTTAAGGTTCATCCATGTTAGGAAGTGGCATGTAGCTTCCTTGTTATTTTTCAAGGTAGCATAGCACTCCATTGTGTGTATGTACCGCAGCTTGTTTATCCATTCTTCAGTCGATGGGCACTTTGGCTGTCTCCATCTTTTTGCTATTGTAAATAGTGCAACTATGAACATTGGTGTGCATTCTACTATATAGTTTTGATGGATGTATTGTAGTTCATCATATAGGATAATTTTAATTTATTGTTAATACTTTCTAGGACAGTTAGGTTGTCTAAATATTTTTGCAATCATAAATAATACTTATTGACCATCATTATGCACAGTTATTAACCTTTCGTTAGAATATATTCTTAGAAGTTGAGGTATTGGTCAAAGAGCTGACACATTTGTATGACATTTAGTATGTAATGCCTAATATTTTACAGAGGGTGTTAAGTGCTGTTGTGCCAATTCCAACTCGTAGTGATGCCATGTGACAGAGTAGAACGGCTCCATGGATTTTTAGAGGCTGTAATCTTTATGGGAGTAGATTGCCAGGTCTTTCTCCCATAGAGCTACTGGTCAGCTTAGAGTAGGCAATCTTTAAGTTAGCAGTTGAACTCTTATTTTTGTGCACCACCAGGTACACCATCCTTTCACAGAGGGCCCAAACAAAAAACAACCCACTGCCATTAAATCAATTCTAACTCATAGCAACCCTGCAAGATAGAGTAGAACTGCCCCATAGGGTTTCCAAGACTGTAATCTTTACAGAAGAAAGCTGCCACATCTTTCTCCCATAGACCCATTATGTTTCAACTAGCAAAATATGAGGGAGATTTAAAAGAATGTTCTGACATCTCTGAGGGAAGTTTCCAAAGAGGACTCCCCAAAATAACCTTGAAATAAGTGTGTTGCCTTATTAAGAATATTATTCTGTGTGGATAATACTAATTTGGATGTAAAAAGTCAAATGTATTAAACATTGATCACCTTATGTAATACACCTTACACATGAATAATTAGCATTCTTAAGAGTATGTTTTGGATTAAGGAATATATTCTCACTTAAACTTCATAACATGTAGACCAACATACTGCTTATAATTTATTACCTCCTACAATAGCATCCCACTGTAATATTACATTTTATGGTATAATTTGGTACAGAGATGGGTTATCTTTCTTAAGAAACAAACGGTAACAAAGCATGTAATGATCTCTGATTTTGAGGGCCAAAGATTGGCTATGAATCTCATCCCTGCCACTTATTTTGTACTGGTTACGAATCGGGCTGCGAACCACAAGGTCAGCTGTTCGAAACTACCAGCTGTTCTGCGGGAGGAAGATGAGGCGTTCTGCTCCCGTAAAGATTTACAGCCTCGGAAACCCTGTACAGGGTCGCTATGAGTCGGAACCGACTCCATGGCATATAACAACAACAACCACCCCCTTTTATCATTCATAAATTGATAACAGTAATACCAGGGGTTGTTTGTATAGGGAATGTGTATTTCTGGAGCAGGGCAGTATTCTCTTTTTGGATCATGAGGAATCTTCCCAGAAGTGACCAGCTCCCTTCTTCCTTGAGAGAAGACCACAGATGAGAACCCAGTTAGCCACCTATAGCTCTTTGCATCCCACTAATCACCCTTAGAAGGTGTGGGGATAGAGTTAACACAAAGACTGATGAATACTACTGTTTGTATTTAGAATGCCTTTCTCTCTCTTTTTAAAATTGTGAATTGAGTGATAGTTTACATGGGAGAACATCAGTTTTGCACTCAACCAATCGTGTTTTGTTTCATTGCAATGATTACAATGCCCTCCATGCACCATTGGTTAACAATATTTGCTTCTAGTCTCCCCGCCCCCTCTTTTTTTTCATGTATGCAAAAGCATGCAGGAATATATAATCATTTAAATAACCAAAGGGCACATTCTGCAAGTCTGCCTCCTGGACGCCAGCACACTTTCTCTTTCCACAAGTCTAGAGTCCTCAGCTGTTCTCTCTCTCTCCATGCCATCACCTCTGCCTCCATCTCTGGTATTGCTGCTTCCCTGGTTAGGATCCATGCTGATGTGTTTCTCTCTTGATGGTCTTAGGGTTCTCTGTTCCTGGCGTGTAAGATTATCTATTCCCCCCTTTTTGTTACACACCTTCTACTATCACAAGTAGTCATAACAATTACTATTAAATCAAAGGAATCCTGTCCCCATCTTCTTTCACCATACCCATCGAGATAAGATGAAAACTATTCAGTGGGGTAGAATGCCAGTCTTCTATGTATCCACTGTGATCCTTTAACTCTTTAACTAGATTGTATTTTGAGAGTTTTATGAATTCAAATAGCATGTGAAAGCTACTGGCAAACTGTACGGTACTTCGGAACTCAAGTAACAAGACCCTCAAGCATAGTTGTAAAAGGCCTGGGTAATGATTTATTTTCCTCTAAATCGTTTTCCAGACTCAAAGGCAGTTAACAACAACAGCAAATTGTTTTCTGATATTTGTTAGTGAACTCATAGATTTTTGATTTATCATACATTTCCAGTGTCTGAAAGGATCATATAACCTATATTGTAAAGCAGTTTTTTGGAACTAGAATTATGAAATCTCCTTGTTGTTGTTAAGTACTATTGAGTTGGTTCTGACTCATAATGACCCTGGATAGGGTTTCCAAGGAGTGGCTGGTGAGTTTGAACTGCTGACCATGTGGTTCAAACCAACCTTGCTGTCTAGTACATTATCCTGCATCGCCATACCAGGACTCCATAAAATCAACTTAGAAACAATTTTATCCACAGCATATAACTCTCAGGCTAGTCTATAAAGCCTATTTATACCGTCCCATAGCCCCCCACCTTTTTTTCTTTTTTTTTTTCTTTTTTTGAGGGAGGATCTTAGTATAGATATATATTTTTTTTAAATTGATCTTTGGAGTCTTACAAACTTGAGATTAAATTTTACTCTCTCATGAAATAGCTGCAGAACCTTGGGCCAATCCATTAACCTGTAAGATTTGGTTTCTTCATCTGTAAATTTAAAATGATTGTACCTCTTCTGTAGGATTGATTGTCCTAAAGATTGAAAGAGCAAAATTTAAGTTGCTGTGGAAACCAGCACCAAATAAGTCCTCTGTCATTGTTGTTTCCTTTTCTCCATATCCTTTTTGAATGTATTACTGCCGTTTTTATCCCCCAATTCTAGTTTTGTTATTACAGCAGTTTTACTGTATTCTGTACTAATTGCTAGATTGTCCTCTCAAAAGACTAAATTATAGATATGATTTAGCCTCCCTCATATTGTAGTATGCCATCTAATAAAGGAGTTTAAGGTCAATTTAGAAATTTAGATAAATCACAACAATGTGTATCTTTAAGAATTCTTATAGAAAACATCCTTTTAATAACTCCCACCCTGGGGGCAGTTATTAGATGCTATTTCTGATCTGTAGTGTGGTGTCTGTAACTGACTTTCTGATCCTTTTCAAATTAGACTTGTTCAGTGTGTTGCAGTTGTTTGTAGTCATGCGACTTTATTGAGGCAGTTATATGGTCAAATGTGTATTTTGGGGGGTGTCAGACTTCACACATTTGCTGATTATCTAGCTAGGAATACTGCTTATGTTGGTCAATGGCTCCTGCTGATTTACAAACAGAAGGTGCATCTGCAGACAGTGCTTAGATTGTGCAAAATGGGTTGCATTAGCATCTGACACTGCAGGAGAGCAAATTATATCTTGAACAAATAATTTTAAAGAATACAGCTGTTTGTGATATCTTTGTTATGAAGGCACTATTTTATTTCCATCTCAGTTTGAAAAAGATTTCATTTCCTGCCTAACCACATTATTTCCCCCTCCCTAATAGGATAACTACCTTTCTGTTATTTGATGCTTATAGGTTGAATCATTTTTGGTTGTATATTTTTAATGAAAAAGTTGGTCAGTGTTAGGAATTTCTTTAAGGCATTTAAGTTTATTTGCATTCAGTTAAACTCAGAAAAGGATCATTCAGTGAATAATAACTTAACTGATCAGTTTTAAAAAGTAATTTATTAGTTTTGATGATTTTCCAATTCTTAAATTTTGAATTTTCCTTGGGGGGTGGGGAGAACATGAATAAGGGAAACCTAAGATCTGTTTGTTTATTTTAGGTAGCATCACTTGGACACCGCAAACTAGTATACATTGTTCCGCTAATAAAGAAGTAGTTGTTCTCACATTTGATGGTCTGAAATGTATGAATTGGAGAGTAATGCTCTTTTACCATGACACTTTGGGTAGTACTACTTGGTTAGGATACTTTTGTTCCAAGGTCTCTTTGAGTTAATTCCTATTCAAAGCGAAATGTGACAACCTGTATAATCATGAAAATATTTGAGCAATACAGTGCTTGTATTGTTATTGTAGGGCTTTGAGGCAACCTTATACTGTGTCTAATTGAATTTATTATGCTTAATGAGTTTTTTAAAACCAAAGAATACCTTTCTTGTTTACTTGACCTTTGAGCTTATGCTTTTCAGTTTATGTAAAATATAATATAAAATATAGAATGCTTAAGCTTTATAACATAAAACATAATTATATAGTAGCTACAATATAACATTTGCAAAGAAATATTGCTAAAAATGATATGCTCAATAAATTAGGTCTTAATAGATGCCAGGAGAAAGAAGGGGTAAAAAATATTAAATTAACATTTGCTTTCATTAGCAGTTCTTATGAATTTTTATAATAGAATTGATCACAGTGAATTTATTTGGTAAATTATCAGTGTCCGTGTTATGAATGCTGTATAGTGTCATATTCCGAAACATATCATTAACTTAAAATGGTGTTCTTTCTCTTTTTCAAGAGAACAAAGAATTCAAATTTAGCTGCTTGATACTAGTTACATTATGCAAATTATTATGGTAAATGCATCATTATGTAAAAATCTCTAAAGTAGTTACATGAGGATTTATATCGTGAAATAATTTTTATTCGTTTATCCAAGAATATCACTATGAGTGAAATGTATCCATGATTACAGTAGTATCCAGTGAGTCATTTGTTTCCTCTTACCACTGAAGCTTTTGAATTAACCTTTACCTAAGTAATTCTTTTCTAAGTCTTAGCTTTGGAAAGGAAAGGGGTACCAATGTGACATTGTGAATTTTGAGGGCTAGGAGCCCTGGTGTGGTGCTGTAGGATAAGCACCGGACTGCAAATTGTAAGATCAGTGGTTCAAACCTACCAGCAACCCCATGGAAACCCTATTCAGAGTTGCTATGAGTCAGAACCGATTTAATGATACTTAACAACAACAATAACAGGTAAAATTTTGGCTTTGTGTCCCTGTGAAATTCTCTGATAAGTTGATATTTCACCAGTGTGAAAGAAACCAGTGTAAAATCTTACCACTTGCTTTTGCCTGATATTTTCACTTGCTAGATGATCTAATATCTTTGTTGGGATTCGTTGTATTTTTTGCTGGGTAAAGTTGAAGGAGGTCTCATTCTGGAATCTAAGAAAAACTAACCCAATATAATCTGGTATATTCAGTTTTACTAACTATGACTTTTCTTATTTAAAAGATATTGAGTGATATTAAACTATTTCCCCATGAATTTTATTGGGGGTGGGGTAGGGGAATGGATGAGGGTAGCTTTAGAGTTAGAAGTGAAATGGCTCTCACCAGGCCATTCAGCTATCTCTGTGAAACGTTTCCTCCTCACACCATTCAGAGAAGTAAAAACAGCTGGATTAAAGCCCTCCCAGTGTGTCACTGCGGGATAATACACTGGACTGCAATGTTGGTTTGAAATGCTAGGTCGGTAGTTCAAATCTACCAGGTTGTCCTCGGAAACCCTATATAGGGTCGCTATGAGTTGGAACTGACTCAATGGCCCTTAACAACACCAACAACAACAACGTTAAAAAGCAAAAGTTTCATACTGTTTCAAAGGAAATGTCAGAATATTTTTAGTAGTCTAGGTAAGACTTGACGGCACTTAACAACAACAACAGGTAAGAAAAGAAAGGAGTGCTGATGATGCTGCAGAATAAGCACTGACCTGCTCATCGCAAAGTCCGCAGTTCAAACCCATGAGCCGCTCCACTGTAGAAAGATGAGGCTTTCTGCTCCCATAAAGATTTGTAGGCTCAAAAACCCTATACAAGTTGCTATAAGTCAGAACTGACTTGATGACACTCAACAACAATAGGTAGGAAAAGATTTCTCTAGTTACCAAAAAGCATAGCCCATGAAAGAAAAGACTTGATTTGACCACACTAGCATTTAAAACTTTGCTATAGTCAAAGAAATTATAAACAAAGTTAAAAGAAAGTCATCAGGTTGAAGAAAATTTTTTTTGCAAAGATTAGTATCTAGAATTCATTAGAAACTGGAAGAAAATAATTGGAAAAATGGTCAAAGAAAATTTAACTGTCAAATTACTAAAGAAGAAATTCAAATAATTCATACTCATGAGAATGTAACTATACTGAAAATCAGAGCGAAATGCAGGTTAACACTTTGAGATGCTATTTCATACATGTCAGTGGCAAAGTTGAATAATACCAAGTATTGGTAAGAATATGGAGGAACAAAACTCTTTTAAGTGCACTGGCAATACCCAGTAAAGTGAGTGAAAGGTGCTCCTATGCTAGGAAGCAACAGTTTCATGTTAAGTATGTATTACTGTAGAGCTATCCTCACATGTGCACAAGAAGTCATAGTATATGTGTTGTTAAGTGCCTTAGATTTGGTTCGGACTCATAGCGACCTTGTATAGGGTTTTGAGGAGCAGCTGGTAGTTTTAACCTGCCAATCTGTGGTTCAAAGTCCAGTGCTTATCCTCCTTATTTCTCAACCATTCTGAACTTTGTCTTTGGACAAATGCTGCCCTTATGTCTTGAATGCTGATCATTCTATGGTGTGTGTACCTCACTAGTGTTTTGTTCTTAGTATATACTGGTCTATTATGTGGTATATAGACCGTCCTGATGTGGCATTGTGGGTTAATACGCTGGACTGCACAGTTGGTTAGAACTGCAAGGTCGGTGGTTCAAGCTTACCAGTTGCTCCTTGGAAACCCTATACAGGGTCACTATGGGTAGGAACCGACTCGATGGCACTTAACAGCAACAACATTACTTGGCTGAAAATTGAGTCATGGTTCCAGACTTAAAGGATGACCAAGGGTCATAGTCTGTTTCTGACCAGTGGAGTCCTAGTGTGGCACTGTGGATAAGCACTCAACCACATGGTTTGAACCACTAGCTCCGTGGTTCAAACCCACTGGCTGTAGCTGTTCCTCAGAAATCATATACAGGGCCGCTATGAGTCAGAACTGACTTGTCAGCACTTAACAACAACAGCAATAACAAATCTGATCATTAATTCTGTTTTTTTGTTTTGTTTTTTAATGATTTTGAGTTTTATTTCAGATTTTTCCTACTCTATCTATCCAGGACCTTGAACCACTGACCTTGTGGTTAGCATCCCAGTGCTTGTCCTACAATGCCATAGCTATCTATAAAGTTAAAAACAATTTAGGGACCTTGTTAAAAATGTGAAAAAATTATAAAATTAAGGGAAAAGTAATTGCTAGAGGTTTTGGTGGGTCTCCTTTTAGTTTTGTTTTAAAACATTTGAAAAAATAATAACTGCATTCACCGTGTAATAAATTATATCTTGAGTTAATTTTTCACTTAATTCAGTGATGTTAGCCTGCCCCCATGTTCAGTTGAATTTCTATGGCAATATAGTATTGGGTTATTTGAGTTTATGAATCAAACAAACATAAAAGACTACTTGTTTCAGATGATTTCCTTGGGATAAATTATGAGATTTAGAATTATTTGAGGGTAGAGTGTAATACTCCTAATGCTTCTGATACTTATTACCAAATTATTTGCTAAGAGCAGTGTCCAAATTTTTGTTTCTTTTCTTCTTTCATTCATTCAATATTTATATGCTAGGCTCTGTATTCTAGGTACTAGGGATATACAGATAATAAAATAGGTAAAATTCCTAGGTTTCATAAAGCATACATTCTAACAGGGAAACATGACAATAATTCTGTAGTATTTTGAGTGATGAAATGTGCTAAGGAAAAAAATAACACAGGAAAAGAGAATAAGGAATGGTGGGAGAAGGAAATTTGAATTTTACATAAGGGGGTCAGGGAAGTCCGCACTGGGAAACTAACTCGTGAATAAAAACCTATTAGCCATATATTTTTCATTCCTTGATTTCTGTCTGGCAGAGCGAAGGGCAAATACCATGAAGTGGGAACCATGGATTGCATGTTCCAAGAAAAGCAAATACACTAGTGTGGCTGGCACAGTGTTTTGAGAGAAGAATAATATAACATGAGGTTAGAGAGTTGCTGGTGAAGGGATAGGGAGTACCTCATATTAGAATGTTACAGCCTGACTTAATTTTAATAGGACTACTTTGATTGCTGTTTTGAAAATACACTGTAGGAGGTCAGGAGCAAGGAAACTTCTTAGGAGACTATTGTAATAACCTAGGTAGGAAGTGATGCGGCTTAGTCCAGGGTGGTAGCAGGGGAGATGGAAAGAAATGGTCAGATATTGTGTGTGTTTCTATCATCTATCTATCTATCTATCTATCTATCATCTATTGAAGATATAGATGACAGGATTGGATGTGAGATATGAGAGAAAGATCAGAAGTACAGTCTTGGACATGTTAAATTTGAAGTAGAGATGTTGAATAGATAATAAGTGGAGGTGTTGAGTTGGGAGTTAGATAAATGAGTCTGGAATTTGAGGGAGGCAATGAATATTTGTATTTGAAGTGATATGAGTGAATGAGACCAGCAAAGGAGGGCATCAAGAAAGAAAAGACTGAGCCCTGGGACTCTCCTAGAAGAGGAAGTCAGCAAGGAGCCTGGGTAGAAACCAGTGAGACCAGAGAGTGGGACTCTTTGGAAGTCCCATGAAGAACAAAAGTGTTTCAAGGAGGAAGAAGCAGTCAGTGTTTGCTATTGAATGCAAGGATGATGAGAACTGAGACGTGATCACTGATGTGAGCAGTAAGAAGGTCATTGGTGTGGCCATTGTTACAAGATTGCCATGAGGAATGGGCAACTGAGTATAGACATTCTTTCAAAAATTTAGCTATAAAATGGAGACAGATGAGATGGTAGCTTGTTGGGGGTTAGGCCTGAACTTTAAAAAATATTTGTAGAAATTTCAGCATGTTTGCATGCTGATGGGAAAGGTCCAGTAGGGAGGTAAAATTAATAAAATGGGAGAATTGGTGAAGCCGTGTTTGAGATGGCAAGAAAGGATGAAATTCCAGTATACAAGTGGAGGGGGTTGGGCTTTGCAAGGGACATGGACACTTCTTTATAGTAACAGGAGTAAAAGTCTGTAGGGTCAGAGAAGATAAGCTGATGAAGGTGGTGGTGGGGGGGGCTTGTGAGAGTTCTCTTCTCGTTGCTTCTGTGAGGTGGCAGAGTGGCAATTGAGGATGATGAAGGTTGAAGGTTTGAGGGAAAGAATTATGAATTAAGAACAATGTAGTGTAACTACTGAGTAGCATAAAAATTCACTTCAAAATGATGGCTTTAGTCATTAGTATAGTTGTGTTTTTCTCCAGTCATGATTAGCTACAAGAGTGCATGTGGATTGTTTGATTTAACAAGGATTGTGATTTTGCCAGATGAGGATGGCCAAGTAGGAAGGCACAAAGTCGCCAAGGAACAGTTTTAACAGTAAAATTTAAACAGTAGAAGAAGGATATAGTGAGGTAGCTTTTGGTTCCATGGTAGAAATCACACTTTTCATGCAGAAGACCCAGGTTTGATTGTTGGCTACTGTACTTCATGGGCAGTCATCAATTATCTGTTATGTGGTTTTGATGCTGAGTAGGTTTCAGCAGAACTCCCAGACTAAGAGGTGCAAGGAAGAAAGACTGGGTGATCTTCCATAAATCAGCCAGTGAAAACTCTCTGAGTTACAATGGTCGGATCTGCAGTTGATCATGGGGATGGTACAGGACCAGACAGTGTTTTATTTCATTGTGCACGGAGTCGCCATGAACAGTGTGCATGGAGTTGATCTGATTCAGTGGGAGCCAACAACAACAAGGGGAATAGTGAGCTGGTGAGGTGAATGAAGAACAGTGAAAAGACTGATAAGCATACATCCTTGTAAAATTTAAGCATTTGGAGTTGAAGTACTAGAGGAAGTAAACTGAGAGGAACATGGTTGGAGACTGGGATGCTTGGCATTGTGTTTATGGAAGGGGCTACAGTTATTGATAATGGTAAAGTTCAGGGTATGACCGTGGAAGTGAGTAGTTGAAGTTCAGTGGAGGATAAGATCATTGACAGGGAATTAAGAATCATTGACCAACAAATTAAGAGTTCAAGGATTTGGAAGGATCATCTATGTAAATAGTAAACTCAGCAAGTGTGATGGTAGTAGTGTTAAGAGTGTGTGACAGTGCACAAGATCTGCACTATTCAAGGAAGAGTAACTTTAGGATAAGTAGATGACAACAAGATAGAATGTGTGTTCCGGTGGTGGGGACATTGTAATCTTGTGCCCTGAGGTTAAAATCTGGAGTTTTAGAGAATGAGTGTGGATGGTTACCAATCCCATTTACAGGCCAGTGACATCAGAGAAGAGGACAGGAAACAACCACTGTTTGAGAAGGTCAGCATTTGGTGGCGGTAAGAATGCAAGTCTGTGAAGAGAAGTTATAGAGAAGAGACTGAAGTTTTTACTGCTGACTGACAATGTATTACAGAAAATTTCAAGAGTTGGGAAACCATGTCTGTCAGTATGCCAGTTTTGTTATTCTTTTATTTATCAGTATTATTTAGAATTCATTGTACTTTGGGTGGAAAAAATGATTCCTTGTCCTTTTAAGATTGTTGTTGAACACTCACACTTGCACATAATACCCACTCGACCTGGCTTCAATGACTGGATGGTCAGAGCTCAACTAGAAGATGAAAGAAGAGGAAAAAAAAGAGTAATCTGATATAGCATGATGAACTTGACCTACACTTATAGATGCAGTAGCTCAAAAGAGGGAACAAACCTTTACACCGAGGATCATTCCTACCCCCTCCATACATAGAGTAGACAGGGATGGGCAACTTGTACATTGGCTACCCAAAATGAGGGGGCTACAAAGGCAAGAAGTGGTAGGCATACAAGCTTTCAAGAGAGAGCATACATTTAGAGGGCATGGAGGAAAGTAGAATCTCCACTGAGTAGTATCCAATCTGTCTGGGCTGGGCTGATGAAAGGAGATGGGGATAGGTCCCTTGTGGTACAATGGTGAATAATTGTTATCAGGACTGACAGTGAGGGTCGGAAATGTAAAGGTGGATGTTTTGTAGCAGAAGGAGGGGAGTGACTGACTTTGCAGTCCAGGAGCAGAGGTCCCTGGAACCATCAAGGGAGAAGAGCGGAAAGCGGGAACCTACCCAGAGAAGCAGTGATGCCAGAGATGGAGGCAGAGCCAATGACATGGAGAGATGGAGCTGCTTGGGGACTTGAGACCCAGAGAGAGAGAGAGGGACTGTGTGCTGACAACCGGAGGCAGGCTTGTAGGGTATATCCTTTGGTTGGTTGATGATACATGGAGGGGATTGTAACCATGGCAATGAAACAAGGTACAGTAGGATGAATGCAAAGCTAATATTCTCCCATGTAAATTATCATGTAATTCACAATAAACATTTGAAAAAAAAAAAGATTGTTGTTGTTGTTAAGTGCTGTCGAGTCAATTCTTACTCATATCGACCCTGTATAGGGTTTCCACAGAGCAGTTGGTGAGTTTGAACCACCAATTTTGCGGTTCAAGCTGACCTTGAGATCTAGTGCATTATCCTGCAGCACTACATCAGGACTCCTTTAAAAGATAGTAGTATGATTAATTCATGTAAGACTATACAATTGGCCCCATTTAAAAATTGCACAAGTCTAAGAATCTGATTCAAATAGTGGGAAGAGGAGAAAGATGACCAAGGAATGGGCAAGTGCACTGATCAGGTTGGCTAGATTTGGCTTCAATCTTTAAGAACTTGAAGTGAAATTGGAGGTATTGGTCTTAATAGCCAAAGAGTCTCCTCTTTTATGATTGTTTTATAGCACTTATGTCTTGAGACTTGTTAAAAATGGGATTAGGATGTAGACACTGCTTCTCTAATGATATAGAATACAGCTAGGCAGTCCTGGGTTATTTCCGAATGGGGAGAGGCAGAATTTTGGTACATGAAAGTCTCCTGGTTGACAAGCATGGTATGTTTTACTTGCACAGGTTTCAGCTGTATCTAAATTGTATACACTAGTTTGATTTCGGCATTAGGATTCTCAATGTGGTTTAGAGGCATTTGGAAACACATTTTCTTAAGTAGGAAGATGTTTTCTCTATATTTGTATTCACTGTTTAGCAAATGGTTTTCCATAGATGAAGCAAGGGTAATGTGTACCCTTCAAAATTTTACTAAGCTTTCAACATGAATTTGTCTTTTAAATACTGGATTCACTAATGGATGTGCATACTAGTTACTTTGGAGTCATTTTATTTGTATTCTGAACTTGGCAAAGAAATCGAAATACAGAAATTGGACAGCTCTCATTCATAATCTGCTTGGGCCTGTTTTACAACAACATGCTTTACTTATTTGTCCAGATGTATTCTGATTGTTGAGTCATAGTAATAGCTAGAAGATCAGTCATCAAGTCAACAAGAGGATGTAAGTAAAAGCCAAAAAAGAGAATAAATAGCCAGTGTTGTATTCGGAGTCTCATGAATTTAGGCTGAATTTCAGCTCTGTTACGTAACTCTGTGAATTTGTTCTTAGTGACCCACACTTTTCTTAATTATTTAAGAGATTTATCTACTTACCTGGTTGTTATGATTAAGTAAGATAACAAATTGTAAGTGGTGGTTATTATGGTGGAGGTGGTAATATGTGGTGTAGTCAGTTCCGACTCCTAGCTACCCTGTATTGGGTTTCTGAGGCTGTAAATCTTCATGGGAACAGAAAGCCACATCTTTTTCCCACGGAACCATTGGTAGTTTTGACCTGCTAATCGTGAGATTAGCAGCCCAACTCGTAACCACTACACTACCAGTGATAGTTGATAGAATTATAATTATTACTGCAAACATGTTTAGTGGGACTCTGTTTCTGGAACCCAGCATGCAAACTTAGAAAGCAGTGAAATCAGCTAAAAGGTCCTTTAGTTTATACAAAGATTCACCTCAAGGTTTCTATAAATCTGGGTGAGTCCCTGTGCATTGGGTATTCATATAGTTCATTGGCAAACAGATGCCAGAAGGCCAATAAAAAATAGTTTATGAATTTTAGACTCACTGATAATATAGAGAAAATCAGTTTTTGATAAGTTATAATACCTTAGAGTAAATAATAGAAGACAATGGGTCATTTTAATTGGGTTTATATAAGCTTGTTTCAAGAACACACATGTCTACATAGCCACGGAGGGCTAGAGCTACAAGTGAAGCATCCAGCTGATGTAAGTGAGGGGAGATGCACAGGAAGGCCCAAACTTGTAGATAGTGTCCATTTGACCTAGCTTCGATGGCTTGATGATCAGAATTTGACTAGAGGAAGATAAAAAATATGTATTTTTTAAATAAAGGAAACAAGTGTAAATTGCTACAATATGATGAACTTGACCCTTGACCTATACTTTTAGATGTAGTAGCTCAAAATACCAACTGAGAGGGAGGGAAGGGGTCTTCATATCAAGTATTAATTGTATCCCCTCTGTATATAGGGTTGATTGGGGTGACATTAGCTACCTAAAATGGGAGGGCTGTAAAGACATGTAGTGACTGGCTTACAAGTTTTCAAGAGGGAATGTAGTTTCATAGTGTGGGGGGAAAGGTAGAATCCCCATTGAATAGTTTTCATCTTGTCTAGATGGATCTGGTGAAAGGAGATGGGGATAAGATTCTATGATTCAATAGTAATTGTTATCATGACTAATTGCGACTGTCACAACTGTAAAGGTAGAAGTTTTGTAACAAAAAGGGGGGAGTAGCTAATCTTACAATCCAAGAATAGAGGACCCTAGAACCATAAAGGGAGAAGAAGAGCATGAACGAATTGTGGGATCCTCTGGTAGCGTAGTGATTACGAATCGGCCTGCGAACCTTAAGGCCAGCAGTTCGAAACTACCAGCCGCTCCGCGGGAGAAAGATTAGGCATTCTGCTCCCGAAAAGATTTACAGCATCGGGAACCCTGTACAGGGTCGCTATGGGTCGGAACCGACTCGACAGAACTTAACAACAATAATAACATCCAAAGAAGCAGCGATACCAGAGATGGAGGCAGAGATGAGGACTCTAGACTCATGGAAAGAGAAAGGCTGTGTGCTGGTGTCCAGGAGGCAGGCTTGCAGAATGTACTCTTTGGTTGTTTAAATGATTATATGTTCCTGAGTGTACATCTCCCCCCCTCCCCCACAAAAAAAAAGAACAAATAGAAGCAGAAATACTGTTGAATGATGATGCGCGGAGGAGACTGTGATCATTGCAATGAAATGATGAATGTAAAACTGATGTTCTCCCATCTAACTGTCACTCAATTCACAATAAAAACTTAAAAGAAAAAATATTCTGAAAATTGTTTGGCAATAAAGTTACAGTTGCTACTTACAAAAAATATAACACATGTATTTCTAATTTGAGGCACACCTATTCGTCTGTAGCCATCATGTTGTTGTTAAGTGCTGGCCAGTCACTTCTGACTCAGCGCCTCTCTGTATAGGGTTTTCAAGGAGCAGCTGGTGGATTTCAACTGCTGACCTTGTGGTTTAAAATCCAGTGCTGATCCTGCAGCATCACACCATGAGTCCTGATTTATAGTGCTTGCTTATTTCTCCATTGGGGTTAATAATACAATATAACACTAATATTTACTGTGTACTTATTACACACCAGTGTAATATTTAGGAAGCTGTAGCATTCGAAGGCTTATTTGCAGTTGAATGTTTTGAAATTGGCCGTTTATTCAATTGTAGAGACGGGGTATTTAATGAGTTTATTACTTTTTTCCAGTCTATTATACCCAAACTATTTGGTGAATATTGATTACAGGTAAGACACTTTGTAGGACACAAACTAATGTGGGATCTGGCCTCACAAAATACCCATTTAGCATATATTTTTCAGAAGGGAGCTTGTGGTATCATGGAATGAACCTTGGTCTCATATTGAACTCTACTCCTGAGTCTGCCACTTCTTCTCACAATATTTGCTGTTCCTGTCAGGTCTAAGCTAGATGCCTTTCCCATAAACTAACCCCTAGCATAGCACTTCGGTTCCCTGGGTGGTACAAACTAGTCAGAAGTCTGGAGGTTCATATCCACTAGCGGTACCTTGGTAAGATAGGTCTGGTGATGTGTTTCCAAAATTGCTTAATTTTTTGTTTTCTCCTGTAGGGTTAGGCTGTTAATTTCTTGATGGCAAGGCCAGTCAAATCGTAGTATGAGGGGGCTTCAAAAAGTTTGTGGAAAAATGCTATTATCTTTTCATTCCATTTTCCCAGGAACTTTTTGAAGCCTTCTTGCATTTGCACCAGGAATGAGCACTAATTTTCTGTCTTTGAACAAGTGACAATCCTATTCCTTTCTGTAGCTGTGGTAAAATTGATATCACAGAACCAGTATCAAAACTTTGTCATGATGATTAATGAGAAATTTTATATAAAACCATCCCTATTAAATTAGCTATCACATAGTAGGTACTCAATTAATAATGTTATATTTGAGTAAATAATGTATTAAGTCCTTTCTCCTCATGAAATTTGACAGATCTATTTATGAAGACTGTGAGTGGTGATGTCATGTTTGTAACACATAAAAGGCACAGCTGTCATTTGGGTTAAGTATAAAGTAATTATACTCATTGGAATAAAAGTGTGACACTTCTGTTACTCATTTAGAAAGGTGGAATAAAAAGAAATCTTAAACTCAGAGGGAAATTAAATGTAAGCATGTGATTGCAACTATTAAAAACATCAAATTTTGTTATTTATTAACTTGATAGATTTTAGAAATTAGTTCCATCCTTTGTACTAATATAAGAAACCTTACACATTCAAATGTAAATAATAATGAAAATTGAAACCTAAGATTTTCAGTAAGGAAAAAAGTGTTAAGTGAGCATATTTTAGGAGGTATTTTTTCCCCCTTGAGCACACCTTCTCTTTCCCAATTTCCAGTTCCCTTTGGATTGCATTTGTGTTTGATTTTTGGATTTATGTGATGGGTACTTGGTTAAGGATCAGATTTCTATTCCTTTTGTACATGAAATTAGTTATGAAAAACATTTCAAATTACGAGTACACAGTGGCATTTGCTGACCAAAATCTGTTGGCATTCTCTAGAAAGAAAGATGAAACTTCCTAGATTTTTCTGCATGATGTCAACGTACTCATTATTTGTAGAACAGCTGATGCATTTAGAACTTGTTGATTCACTTATTTGGTAACTGTACTCCATTCATAACTTTAACAACTTAAAACAATAGGTCAGTGTCTACAATTTATGCATAAATAGGCACATCGGAGCGGGATATGTCTGAAAGGCAGAATATGTTAGTTTGAGGAGGAATCTGGTACATGAATGGTTCCATTGCTTGCCATACTGAGGTGGGTTGTGTTCTCCTTTGCTGAATAATGCTATTTGTGTTTTTATTATAGGTGTAGATGGTGAACGGTACCTGTGTTATCAGGCTAATTATGAATGCATGCATTTTAAATGCAAGTTTTGGGGAGAAAGGCATTTTAAATATGGTTTAAAATTGGTGATGACTTGAATTTTTTATGTCTTTTACAGTCTTCATGCTTTAAAGCAAAACATTGAAACCTGGAATAGATTTATTGTAAAGTAGTAATTCTATTTGTACATGAAAACAGAATGCTCATTTAAAGTACTTTGCTTTTTTTTTAATTACTGAATTAGACTCCTTTCTGATTTCAGGGTAAAGTCTGCATTTTGAAATTAGTATTTTTTTTCTTTCTTGTTGAAATTAGTAATTACTAAGTTTAGAAACTTGAAAAAGAAGATTATGTAAAATCATTTTGTTACATTGTCAGGGAAAACGAAAACATGTTGGTGCTTTTATTTTTGTTTTGTTTACTATTAATTACAATATTTGAGCCATTTCTTTAAAAAATACATTATTATTTTTAATGGACAGGTTTTAAGTATTTATCATAAATAAAGAGTTTACTAAAATAAATATATTTAGTTAAAATGTTAAACTAATGATTTAGGTATTTTCCAAAATAAATTAAGCAGAATTTCCATAGGTTCAATAAGTTTAGTAGTTAAAAGATTTGAAGAAAGTTGATTTCTGAATTGGGCCAAGATTTGAGCTTGTCCTTAAAAGTGTACAATTTCTCAGACTATTTTCTGAGTGTGTACAGTTTTAGTGTGTAAAGTTTGAAAATGTCAATTGTGAAAAGAACACTCTAATAGACTTTTTACTCTATTTGCATCATATTCCCATCTTTTCATCTGGAAAATTAAATCTACTTACAGTTTGGATTAAGGAGGCCTGGTAGCATAATGGCTAAGCATTCAGCTACTTAAGGAAAGATTGGCAGTTCAAACTCACCTAGCTGCACGACCGGAGAAAAACCTGGCCATCTGCCCCTGTCAACATATGACAGTCTAAAAAACCCTATGAGGTAGTTGTGTTCTGTCATAATGGGTCCCTCTGAGTCAGAATCGACTCAGTAGCACCAAACAACAACAAACCTGCTTGGGTTAACATTTGTGGTTGTGGCATGAAGATAGTATTTTAAACTCCATGGAATTAAACAGTGGGATTGTGTCATTTTTTTGCTCATTTTAAAGTTCTGCTTTTTACAGGGCAGGGTTTTGTAATTGTAAGCTTTGTTGTTCTTGTTAAATGCCATCGAGTCGGTTCCTGACTCATAGCGACTGTATATAGGGTTTTTGAGGAGCAACTGGTGAGCTTGAACCTTGTGGTTCAAACCGACCTTGTAGTCCAGCGCACTTTAGATGTGTTCAATACTTAGTCTCCTCTTGACTGAGATGATGACTGGGAACATTTAGTAGGCATTAAATGTTTTCAATGTTAATACCTGGTATGCTCAAAGGGAAACTAATGTAGAATCTCATGTTAACTGCTATTTTTGTTGGTTCTAGTAAATTCCCTAAAGAACTCTAGTTATAGAAGATAGTAACATTTGGTTAGTATACAGTTGTTAGCCTTTCATACAGAATTAAGTTAGTGTATTTTTTCAATAGTCAATTAAAAACATTTCATGCCTTGACCTTTCAAATGGAATCAATGATGTGATAGAGGAAAACAGGAAAATAATTTGGTCAGAGGTGTGTGTGTGTGTGAGTGTATGTGTACACATAATAGTTACCAGTCTACAAATGAACCCTCATACATAACCGCAATATTTTTTATGAATTATTTTGCATTTCTATTGTAAAAGATCTGTCTACCACGTTTTCTAGGAACTTTAAGCCTAAGGCAGAACTCAAGGTTTTTGGAGCCTGTGTAAAATAATTTATAGCACCTTTCCAGTAAGTCTTGCCCAAACTCTTATTCTATTAATTAAACATCCTGTGGCAATCTGGTGTATCTTAAGATTTAAAAGAATGCTACAGTAGAAGACTAGAAAACATTGAGATGGAAAAATTAGCCTTTCTTTAAACAAATAAACAAAAAGTAAGACAAGTTTATCCTTATTCTCAGTTTTTGCTCTCTGAAGACTTAAGCCTTTTAAAAAGCATAACCATGCTTTGTGCCTGAATGAGATCATGCTTTGGAGTCATACACTTCAGAAAGAAACTTTAATGCTGCTTTCGTATACCAGTGTCTGTGTGTGAAGTGTCTGTATTAAATATTGAAAAGCTTAGTGTGGTCTTCAGTGGAAGTGGTACACATGTGTCTGTTTGGTGACAGCCCCTCAAATGGCCACGGTGCTGGGGAAAGTGGCCCATTGCAGTAAAGTGATGATGTGAAGCCTTGTTTGAGGGCCAGCTTCCTCTTTAAACCTATCCAGTTAAGAGAAGTATGGACTACCTGTAGACCTGTTGGCTAGACATTTCATTTTTATTATCTTTTTTTTTTTTTGACAGATGGCAAGATATTTTAAATACAGTCATTTTTGCTGATAAAAACTGGTTTCCTAAGAAATAGGATGACACTGATTTTTTAGTTTGAGAAAATCTCTACTTAGAAGAAATTACTGAGGAAGAAGGATATGGAGAGAAGAATATGCTTTATACCACGGTATTATATTTTTAGTTTTCTGTCAAAGGCTACAATTCTTAGGGAAAAGACTTGACAGATGCTGCTAACTCTCTTGCTGCCAAGCAGTTAGCCTAAGTAAATTGTTTTGTTACGTTCTTCCATGGTAGTCCTCTTATCTGCAGATTTTTGTGTTGGAAGTTAGCTGTTTGGTGACACTGCATTTGGCGGTAAGGGTATGAATGTGAGAAGGTGTTTTGGAGTGTTAGCAATTATAGCGTTGGATGGTGGATAAAGAAATAGATACATAAATATTAGACCAATGCACAGTTTTCCAGTGTATGTTATTTTCCATATAAAGATATAGAACATTTCATAAAATGTTCCCAGACCATTTAAAACTCAAAGAAATGCAGCTGACGCAATGAAATACATAGAGTACTTGTAAAAACATACAGACACGCAAGTGAATGGTTGCCAGACAGAAAATTTAAAGGCGGTTTGCTTAACTGCAGGGTGCTAGGTTTTGTACATGTGCCATGCTGAAGCTGTTAGTAAGGCGGGTGTTGTGTTGCTTGAGAAAAGCAGATTGTATTTGGACCTTTTTAGCTCAGATGTTTCCAATGTCGATATTTTAGTGACATTATGACATTATGATCGACTCAATGTGAAAGAAGATTTCTGCATACTGGGTAAAGACATGCAAAAAAAATTCATAGAAATTTTGTTTTTGTGTGAATTTTTATACAATGGCTTTCATAGTTTTACTAACTATCACACTGGATCTTTAAGCTAATTGGATGGAACTTTTATAGGCTGAGCTTTGGTTTTAAAAGACATTGGGTTTTTTTTTTTTTTCTTTCCCCAAAGTATTGCTTTAGAGCGTGTTAAGGACCCATGAAGTTTACTTTATGTAAACTTCAGGGGATAAGAAAGGAAATAAAATGTTTTATGTTTAGATCATAGTAAATAATAATGCATGGATTATCTTGGAATATTAAAGATATTTAATATCTATTAAAATCTGAAATCTCCCTTTAGGGATAGTCTTTAGGAACATTAAAGAAATTTAATTGATGGGTGATTATTATGTGGCCTAGTGTGGCGCTACATAGGATCTACACTGGACTGTGAACCACAAGGTCGGCAGTTCAAACACACCATCTGCTCCTTGGAAACCCTGTGCAGAGTCGCTATGAGTCGGAACTGACTAGACAACACTTAACAACAGCAACAACCATCAATGCAGAGTTTTCCATGCTACAATTTGAATGATACCCATGTTGGCATTCTGTCGTCAGCTTACTTTAAGTGTGTCAAAATAGGTTGATTTTTCTTTTCATGTTTTCCCCCCCCTCTTTTTAAAATTCTGTTATGTTTTACAGGGGGCACTGGTGGCATAAACAGTTAAGCTTTCAGCTGTTAACCAAAAGTTTGGTGATTTGAAACCAACCTGGTAGTTCCACAGGAGAAGGTTCTTCCGATGTGCATCTGTTAAAGATCACAGTCAAGAAAACCCTCCAGAGCAGTTCTTCTCCATTGCATGTGGTCGCTATGAGCGGAAATTGATTGACAACACCTAATAGCAACATCAGAGTCTTGATGCGGCACTATAGTATGAGCATTAGACTGCTAACCGAAAGGTCAGCAGCTCAAACCTACCTGCAGCTCTTTGGAAACCCTATACAGGGTCATTATGAGTCAGAACTGACTTGAAGGCACTTAACAACAATAACAATAGCAAAAGTATGTTGTACATATGCATAAAATAAGGATAGTTAAAATGCAAGTTTCTCAATATAGTTGGTCAAAGACTTGTCTCCCCCCTATTAAACTAGAAATTGCTCTTTAAAAATTGAAGACTACAAGTACAAGTTTTGATTTCTGACATTTCATCACCTCACAAAATGATGATAGGAAAATGAAATCTTTGGTTTCATTGTCATCGGTATTTTGTGGTTCCCAAGAAGCACAAACTACTGTAAGAATGATGATATGATAATAAAGATTTATACATGAGTCATTTCTGTATGAAATTTTCTGGTTGAAGACTGTTAAACACATGATAATTTGAAGAAAAAGAATAAGGCTTAGATTGTTCTGTGACTTATCTAACCTTTTTTGCTATGATTCTCAGTGGCTTGTAACTACAGTTTTCTCAGTCACTGGACAAAAATTAAAGTCATGTGTATTTTAGAAATTATAATCACTGTTCTCTTTTTATATCTACCTCTCCCCCTTGTTTGTCCCTTTGCACTCTGCTGGTGAATTCATCTCTGTAGATGGAGTGCTTTCATGAAACACTGTTAGTGCCTTCTGGCCTTCTATCTCAAGAGGCCCAAGTGGTTTCAACCCTTCAGGCCAGGGAAGAGTAATAGATTCTTTACCAAGACCACCAGAGCAGCCCTGCACTGGGCAGTAGGAGACATTGGTCCAAAATTTTGCTAGTCACTGTCTAGGCATGCCATTGGTCTATTCTCAGTGGGTGAAGATGAGTGTAAAGAAAAACAGAAAAATCTGATTGCTAGTTTTTAAGCCAATCAGAAGACATTCCAAGAGCCAACATGGTCTACAGATAGTTTCAACAACAACAACAAAAATTTTTTTGACCCATCTTTTTAGGAAGCTCTGCTTTTGATGTGGTCTTTTGAGTGTTCTTGCTTTTGTGACTCTTGGTTTTTTAAAAATAACACCCAATTGCTTTGTTGTTGTTAAGTGCTGTCAAGTTGGTTCCTACTCATCGTGACCTGTATAGGGTTTCCAAGACTTTAAATCTTTGTGGAAGTAGAAAGCCTCATCTTTCTCCTGCAGATCTTCTGGTGGGCTTGAACTGCTAAACTATGGTTAGCAGTCTTATCCTACAATCACTGCACTTCAGTCGCTTTTAAACTGGCACCTTTAGGATTTCAATGCAGTATGAGAATGCAACCTGCGTTTTTTTCCCTTCTTGATTCTTCACTGAAGATAGTTAACAACAGTTCTTTATGGTATGTAGGGTTTTAACTTTAACATGGATTCACTTTCTCAGACATGTAAATTAGTGTTTTAGTGTATTTTAAAAGATAAATAGGAAACATGAGTTGTATATATAGCCTGTATGTATATTAGGAGGTGGTGGTGGTTATGTGCCATGGAGTCGGAACCAACTCATAGCGACCCTACCCTGTACAGGATTTCTGAGGCTGTAAGTCTTTACTGGGGAGACCCTCAAATGCTGTGTTCCCATAAGTCTTTTGCACTACTTTGTAATTTCCCAAATAAATACTATTTTGATCCTTTCCTGTGGCTCAGAGGAATAAAATATTTTTCTTATTAAGGATTGAATAATTTTTAATCGATAGCAAATGGAGTGGTAATAGCTTTTAATTAGTACACTTTGGTATTGATGTACAGATGATGGAATTGGATTATTTTGAAATTATGATTTAAGAATCAAGTGACACCCTATTAGTAGTAATTCCATTTGAATAGGTGACCATGAAAGGCATTTTCATCTATGTATTTTTATAGTTTCTGAGCAAGTCTAACAATGTCAAAGAAAACATATTTTTTCATATCCTGATATTTATTTACATTGACAAGCTAAAAATGTACTGTTTGGTTCTGTGTTGAAGAAAAACTTCACCCAGGTTCTCTGCATTTTCAAAAACAATTATAAGCATTTTGAGGAGGATATGTTTTATTTTTTAAAACAGAGAGTTTTATATTTGTTCTTTAAAAGACTTCTTCTCTCACTTCACCCTCCTCCGCCTAACCTGAAACTGGTGTTAAAGGAGGTTTATAAAGCCCACATCTGCAACTATGTAAAGGAGCCTTCTGATTAAAGAAGCAAAGTCAAAGCAGGTTTAAGACTCATTCTCGCTGGAAAAAATATATTGAGGGCAATTTGCAGCTGGCAAGATTTTTGCATTAGGTAATAGCCTTAAGTTAACAGTAGCATCAGGTCTTTAAAATTTTTCTTTTTAATATTTCTGGAGGAGGGTAATGGGAGTGCCTTGCCGAGTCGTTCCTTGTGCTCATCAACATAGCAGCCTCAGCTGCCCCCCTTGGATCCCCTGCCAAGGCTGCTATCATCTTCTGATCAAATATTAATGTGTGATCCTTTGCTTGCTCACTAATCCAAAGCCAATTAATATTATCTGTCAATTATTTACAGATCCTGAGGTGCAGAGGCAATTCCCAGAGGACTACAGTGACCAGGTTCGGAATGCGTAATTAATTTTTTACATGACAAAATTTATTTTAGAGTTGTTCATTCAACATATTATTACTGTTCATTTTAGTGAAAGAGATAAGTGCATTTTTAGAAGGAAAGAGAAGCAATAATTAGAAACCAAAGACAAAAAGTAAAACATACCAAAGTAGGATTGAAAATATTTGGTGCTAGGTTCAGAGTGTTCCCTTCAGGGACCAGATATACAGAAAGTGAGAAAGAAAATTTACCACAAATTTTACTTTTGCCTTTGAGGTATGCTACAGTCTACAAAATCCTCTTTGGATTGCCTGTGATTTTTTTTTTTTTTTTAAATGCTAATAAGTAGGCAAGAAACAGCAACAATAAAGGAGGAAAGATGGAGGCTTCTAACATTTTTTTTTTTGAATTTGAAATAGATTATGAAACTATATATTATGTTAATACTAGAAGTGCATATGCAGGAATGGCCTGTATTGTGAGAATGGTTCTAATGATGGTAGTGAAGGTTACAGTTGGCTCATTGGTCCTGCCATCTTGGGTTGCCTGTATTCTGCAAGCATAGAATGGAGGAGAAGATACTATTTTACTAAAAAATAGTACTGAAGTTCTGATGTTTCTCTCCTTTTTGTAGCTAAATCGAAGTTAGACATTTGTGATTCCAGTCTATAGCTTGAGAAATATGTTTTGTAACATTATGGGGTACCTTACATTTTTAACTCAAATATGCAGTTTGGTAGGCTTTTATAAGTAGTTTAGAAATAACAGCATCCTTAATTCCACTGAATAAAAGAACTTAATAAAAACTTTTTCATGTGGGATGTTGTACACAATAGGAATCTGTTTCTGAAGCATATCTATTTACTTGTGTTGATGGGAAAAAGTCATTGCTATTGAAGAAGTACACTGGAATAGAAATATCCAGCATGTTAGTGATATCTTTGCACTGTGGCCCAATGCATAGAAAGTAAGGTATGTGATATATCTTATGAATAAATGGGATATAATTTGACCAAGAATATAACTGGATACTCAGTATAATGAGATTTTATTTTACAGGAATCCAAGATAACTGGTATGATTTGTTTTGTTTTTGATTTTTTCAAGACTTTAAAATATTAAAATCTTCCTGCTGTAACCTTCCACCAGAAAAGTAAATTTTTATGTGACCTAAGTTGCTGTGGAATTGAACCCTTTGGATTTAAATGACAAAAATCCATGGATTTTAAAAATTAATTATTAATGATTTTCCCCTTTAAATAATTTCTAAAAGGTGAGAAAATCTTAAAATTATGTTTAGAATAAATTTGAGGCCATAGCTCTTAAGACCATCACTGTTTTAAAATATTGTATCTAGCGTATGGCTTTTGTGATCCCATGATCTACACTACTCAGTGATAGAATATTTTATAGGAGAACACTTCAAGTACCATAGTTAACATCTGTATCTAGTTCCTTAAACATAGGAATATATACTATATTTAAAAAATGTTGACCAAAATGAAGTCTTTACTTTAGTATAACTTGAAAACTGTATGGATAATATGTTTATTGAAAAAAATGTAGGCCATATGATAAAGCAGAACAATAAAGAAAGACAATATGTCATCTGTAATTTTGTAATTTCCCTACTCACTGTGACAAAGATGTTTCTCTTTTCACGTTTTTCTCTGTCTATATGTTGTTATATGTGTGTGGGGTGGGGTGGGGTGGGTGTATATATGTGTGTCTCTCTCTATACACACACGTTTATGCACATGCACTGTATATTGTGTGCTGTTGAGTCAGTTCTGACTCATAGCAACTCTGTATAGGGTTTCTGAGTGACAGTTTGGTTTGAAATGCTGATCTTGTGATTACCAGTACAGTGCTTGTCCTACAGCACCATACCAGGGCTCTGCACTATATATATGCATGGTCAGCAGTTCAAACTCACCAGCTGCTCCTCAGAAATCCAATACAGGGTTGCTATTAGTCAGAACCGATTTTAAGGCAGTTAACAACAATATAAATAGAGGTCGGCGTTCAAACCCACCGTTTGCTCCTCAGAAACCCTATACAGTATTGCTGTGAGTCCGAATCTACTTGACAGCACTTAATAGCGACAATACAGAGAGAAATATAGACTATCAATTCTATCATTGCCACTGGAGCTCTGTGTACTGACTTGATATTGTTACGTTATGAACTTCATTCTCTTTACTTTGCTTAACCAATCGCTTCATATATCGTGGATGGAATAATTAAAACTACAGTGTTGTTGTTGTTGTTAAGTGTCATTGAGTCAGTTCTGACTCATAACGACCCTGTATAGGGTTTCTGAGGAGCAGTTTATGGGTTTGAACCTCCAACCTTGTTGTTCGCAGCTCAGTGCATATCCTACAGCACCACACCAGGAGTCCAAAATTACAGTTATTGTTGTTGTTAAATGCTGTAGAGTCAATTCCTACCCATAGCGACCCTGTATAGGGTTTCTGAGGAGCAGCTGGTGAGCTTGAACCACCGAAATTACAGTAGAAACCTTAAAAAGAAGATAACTGTAGCTATTTTAAGGAGCCCTAATGGCACCAATGACTAAAGCTCTTAGCTGCTAACCTAAAGGCTGGAAGTTGAAACCCACCATCCGCTTTGTGGGAGAATCGTGTGGCAGACTGCTTTCATAACGGTTTACAGCCTTGGGAACCCTATGGGACAGTTCTACTCTGTAGGGTCACTGTGAATCAATACCAACTTGATGACAGTGGGTTTTGGTAGCTATTTTCAAGGATGGTGACATCCTTGTAAGTTTATAGGATGGTGACATAGATTTGAAATTTGGGGAATGAGACTCATAGAAAAGATGTAGATTTAAGAGTGTATACATCACTACCACCTTTATCATTTTATTCAATTTGACACACATGGTTTCCTTTTTCACCTGATTATAACTCAAAAAATGATGAGTAAAAGATCTACCTGGTTCTAGAAGTTACCTACAAATTTCCAGAAATGACAGTTGTGATCTTCTGGTAGAGGAAATAAGACCTGCATATTTCTTATTTACCTTTGGGTTCTACTCTTCAAAGTGTTTTTCTTTTAGATTTTGTCGAATGAAACCAAACTAGATTTCTCCTTGTGTGCTTTTGTAAAAGAATTGTTAGGTATATTTCTACTCCCTACTGAACTTAAACCCTGATTGTGCACTTAATCTAGACAGTGTTTCTAGTATTAAAACATTCATGCTGTAATCCATAAGGAATATTTGAGACAACTCACCACAAAGTATAGCATTTATTACTATACACACACACACACAATTCCCCTTCAGTTTTTCGCCTTATTCCCCTAAACTACGAGTGCGCTTGTTTTTACATACAGTGTATTTCCCATGTACCAGCACACTTGATCAGAGATGCTTGCTGCTGCTAGATGTTTTATTCTGTGTGTTCTTTGTACCTTACAGTAAAAGAATCTGTCACAAATTATTGTGGCTCACTGCTTTAGAAACTGAGAAAAAAGGGAGGTTAGATTGACATCTGTGACTGAATAATGATGACCAGCCTTTTGGCTCTCCTTGAGCCACAAAGCTAGCACTGCCTTTAGAGTGGAAAAAGAAGTAAGAAGAAAGGGGAGGGATAAAAGAGAGTTACAAATCTGTGGTCCCGGAGATGTATTACTGTTGGGCCAGTTGTCTGCGTGGTATGATAATCCATTTTGATCTTCTCTGTCTTAATTGTCTGCTAAAGACAAATGGGCAGTAAAAGTTCATCAGTTTCATCTTTTTGCTTCTCGTTTAGAAGCAGAATAAATGATCCATCACTACAGAAGAAGCCTTTTTTTCTGACACGGAAGTAATGCAGACCCAACACGTTTTATTAAAATGTTTTCTCCTCATTATTTCAGTCCTCTCAGCTCTGATAGATCTTACTGTTTCATAAAAAATGTAATCTGAAATGTAAATAAGGGTCTTGATACAGAAGGAAGAAGTAATGAGCAGCCTGAGCCACATTTTAGGACTCTTGATTATAATTACTGACAAAGTGAATTCTCTGTGCCCCATTTTTTTCCTCCTTAAGTTGTCTGTGACACCCTCAGACCACAATGACATCTATGGTTTAAAACCATTAAATCACTGTAGCACTCAATATTTCATTTAAAATCTCGTGAGCCTGCTATCTTTAAACCTGAAACACAGACTTCGTTAATTCCTGAAAGACACACAAAGCCTGTATTTTTTTAAAGAAAGAACAACAAACAACAAAACAGGCAAAAGCAAGGTCTTTTCAGAGTTCTTATTATATGTTCATCGCTTTTGTTTAATGCTTATCTAGTGTAAAAACTGAAACATCAACAATGGTGTGATCCTGACTAGAAGATCCGGTTTAAAAACAATTGTTTTTCCTAGCAACTTGTTTTTTAATTTACTTAAATTGTATCTTTCATATATATAATTCCATATTACTAAATTACAAATACAATTTGTAATGACTAAATTACAAATACAATTTTGGAGTTACTTTGGGTTTTGGTGGCTTAAAGCACATTCTTTTCAGTCTCTTACTCTATCTTAAAGTAATATGGTTTTTAATAAAAGTCTAAGAGGAAAAATTGTATAAAAGAATAACAGAATCACAATAATGATATATATGTTTTTTCATTTCTACGAGTGGTTTCTCAAAGATATCAGGATATCTTACTTAAAATAGCCCTGTAGTTAATTAAGTAGATATATAATAATTCTGCTCTGTTTACTGTATTCATTCGTAATTATGGAAATACTTTACTCATTGTGATTAGTGATGTTTTAATGAATACTAATTGAATTAAGAGAGAACAACATGGTTAAATTAACATGTTAGCAAATTATGGTCACCACTCATCAAAATCCTGTTTTGGGCTTCAAAACATTATGTGATTTTTTTATCTGTTGGGGGGAAAAAAAAGAACTTTTAGTAATTATAATGTGTGGTGTGGGATAATTTGGAGTAAAGATTTAGTAACCTATCAGAGTGAAGATTCCCATAAATAACCTTGTAATGTGTCAGTTATAGTAGGTGTCTCACACACCATATTAAAACATATTATTTATAATATGATTACATCTTATAAAAAAAAACACATAGTATTTATCATTCATTCTCACAACTGTACTTTTTTCAGCCTGTTTGTTCTAAGAATGACGATTAGAATTGAGTATGCAAGAAGCTACCTCTCCATTCCACTCATCTATATTTTGGCTCATCTATATTTTCATGAAATATGTTGAATATCTTAGAGCATTTCACAGAGAGAATGGGACACACTCACCCAGTCCTGCATATGTAGATTGCTGCTTTGAGTTGCAGGTAATTTTTCTTTCCACTGGCACTGAAACAGAGGTTATAATGAAACCAACAATCTTTATGCATTTATAGAAACTATAAAAATTTTATGGAAATCTTTATATAGAAACTAGCAGTGTTTCTTGTACAAGCTATAAGCAATGTAGAAACATGGTACATTGGGAAAAATTAAAAGGTGCCTTTTCTTTTATGGTTTTATATGGCCTATGTGATTTCAGAATTTCACTATAGGCAGTTTAAGCAAATTATAAAAACATACATCACCTATATACTAAAAAGGAACAAAAAATATGTTGCATAACTTAAGCTAATTGTGATGGAAATAGGCATTTCTGAATTGCATGTAATTGCTTAAATATGGAGTTTTCATCTGTTCACGGTTCAGGTATCCTCTAAAGAAAACATTTTTTAAGCTCACAGTTACTCACAATCTAACCTATATATGAGTTGATTGGAAGATTCTGATTAGAAAGCTATTGTTGTTAAGTGCTGTTAAGTGGATTCTGACTCATAGCAACACTGTATAGGGTTTCTGAGGAACTGCTGGTATGTTTGAACTACCAACCTTGTGGTTCACAGTTCAGTGCTGATCCTACAGTGCCACACCAGGAGTCTAGAAAGACTGTAGAGATAATATTTAACCAAGTCTTGCTACTTAAATGTTGGTGGCTGCCTCATTCTTTTTGGTGAGCTCATGTGTGTGAAACGTGCATGTTATTTTCTTTCAAATCTTGCTAAGCTAGAGGTTAAACCTTTCTATCATAAAACTTGTTTGTACCCTGAGTAGGAACATTACAGATAGAATCCATTCCTAAAACTTGTTACTTTTAAAGGAAGTCCATTGTGCCAACCTTGTCTGATAATTGCGCGGGTATATGTACACAAAGTCCAAAACAATTGATAAAATTTGATTTCGTCATTATTGGGGAGTAAATGTGACATCGTCCACAAAGGTGCAGCTTATCTTTCTATAGTGACTTGTTTAAGCCATAGACTCCAAGTTGGAAGTGAGAGACTGTGAGTTTGTGGTCTTCTGGGCCTTGTATTCACCAAGCACTCAAACTGGAATTCAGCCTGGCTGTTCCCATTCCTCACCAAAAGTGGGTGCTGTCAAGCTGGCCTGCTGATCATGCCGACTATTCAATTTAGGTCTACTTTAAATGGTTGAAGTCAAGTTTAGTCCCGGAAACTTTTTATGGCCCTACAAACCAGGGACCAGAAGTTGTCAAAATTCTTTTTTATCTCATCCAAAGAGATTTACTTACATAAGGGTCAGATGGATCACATTTTAAAAATGGTTCTACAACCTGCTCTTTAAAAGGCTAAGTTATAGTTACAAGTGATTATATTTATTTATTTACTTTTCCCCACACATTCATTTTACGTGGCAGAGTCCAGGAGACTAGGTTTGATTCTGTGCATTAAATGAGAGACTGCGAAGTGTAATATAGTGTCTTCTGACTCTAAGCCTGGCACCTTAGCAGGTAATGAAGAAGACAGAAGCACGAGGATAACTCAAAAAGTCTTGCTACAAAGTCATGGAAACCTTTATTTAACAGGATTTCATAAAAATTTGAAGTGATTGTTTCTTGGCATCTAGGTCCATACTTTTCTGAAGGTAATACTTCCACCTCTCTAACCCTTCCTCAGAGAATACGACATTCTTTGCTTTACACAACCTTAAAACGGCAGTGTTGGTATCCTCAAGGGGCTCAAATAGTGTTCCTTTTCAATGTTCTTTTGAGTTTGGGAAACAAAAAAGTTGAGACATCATCAGCTCTTTAGGGTAGATGGGGTAAGGTTTGCTAGCAAAATTCTTGTAGGACAGCCCTTGCTACACTTGAAAGAATGAGCAAGTGAATTGCTGTGATGGGAAAAATTCCCTCAACACTTTCTTGGCCTTTTTATTCCAATATAGTTTTAATTTTTTTTTTCTTTTAATTTCTTCCTAATAAGCCCACAATCCTGTGACCTTTATGAAAATCTGTCAAAATTATCCCTTTATTTACCCTTTGGGTTCTCCAAAATCATAACCTTCTGAATTATAGTAGCCCCGCAGATCTCCTGGGGAACAACTGTTTTAATTTTTTTTTTCTTTTCTTTTTTTAGAGGCACTCTGGTGCTCTGGGATAAGCACTGGACTGTCAACCACAAGACCAGCAGTTCAAACCTACCAGCTGCTCCTCGGAAGCCCTATACAGGGTTTCTATGAGTCTGAACTGACTCGGTGGCACTTAACAACAGCAACAGTTTCATTTTGTTGTTGTTAAGTGCTGTCGAGTTGGTTCTAACTCATTCCGACCCTGTATAGGACTTCCAAGGAGCGGCTGGTGATTTTGAACTGCCGACCTTGTGGCTCAAACTGACCTTGCAGTCCAGTGCATTATCTTGAAGTGCCTCATGAGACTAAGACTAGTATATCACTGAGCGAACTTGTCTGCAGTTATCCATTGATCTCAGAGATATGTTTAAACACATTTTATTTGGAATAAACTCTGGCATGCATGAACAGGAACAGTAGCAGCAGTACTTTTTGACTAACCCTTATAGTTTCTCTCTCTTCCATGAAGTAGTGTATTATTTAGTGTGCTCCAAAATAATGCATGTCTAGGTGTTATGATAATGTAGTTTGTAGGACAGTGGTAAAACCAGAACAACTAAAATTGGGATGGTTTCTGAAAACTAAAATCTGAGTAGTAATATTACAGTGTAATCGCATGCTTTCAATTTCTTAATCTTTTTGGCATAAACATTAGCAAAATTGACAATGGTAGGATAGAGAAACCCAAATAGCAAGTTTAAGATTTGCTGTTTATTCGGGGGCTTTTCAGCTCCTTAAAAAGTCAGTCTCCATATTTCTTCGTAACTTGGCAGCCTGGAATTATAGGTGAAAGCATAATTCTCTTCTCCTCCACAGATACTATCAATTTTTGCAGACCCTAAAATCACAAAGGTGATTGTTAGCATAACCACAAAGAATCACTTGGTTCAAGTGATGATGCTTCAGTATCTGAGATTGCCTCAAATATAGCCATTTTGATAGACTGCATTGCAGATTTCTAAAGAATTCATTGATAGATTGTAGATGTATAAACTTATACCAAATTAAACATCTGCTTCTTTGTGTTTAAAAGTGTCCCGTTGTTGACAGTTCATTGGCTTAAATGTTCATGGATGGGTAAAAAATAATGTTAAATAATCTATCAGATGTTGCTTCATATTTTCCTCTGTGGTGTTACATATGAAATGTATCACTTTGAGCAAAAATCTGGTTGCTGTTGTTCAAGTGTTTGGTGAAGAAAAACTACTTTGTATGTAAAGGTGCTATTTTGTAGTATCCATATCTATATTTCCTCTGACCTCAGTCCCTTCCATTTCCAGAAAAGGGTGAATTTTATAACTGGATGAGAGTAGACTTGCTTTCTTAATGAAAATATATTTCAAAACTTTAAGTATTTAGCCAAACTCAATTGAAAGATTGCTTGACTAAAGACTTTTTTTAAGTTGAAGAAATCTTCCCAATTTGGTCACTCCCTAGCTGTTAGAGTTATATAGAAGGAACTCATTAACTAGACAAATTCTTTTTGAGCTGTTCTTTTTGAAAGCATACCAAGGTATACAGGCAGCTAAGTTGTACTGCCACTCATTTGAATCTGACTCCAGGAAATGGTAATTTTGCAACCCTTATTTACAGTCTTATTTGAAGCATTTTCCTAGTTTTATTCTGGTTCCCCAAAAAAAAGCCCCACTAAGTTTTAGGTAAGGAGCTCTGGTAGCGTAGTGGTTACGAATCAGGCTGCGAACCGCAAGGTCAGCAGTTCGAAACTACCAGCTGTTGCATGGAAGAAAGAGGAGGCTTTCTGCTCCTGTAAAGATTTACGGCCTCGGAAACCCTGTACAGGGTCGCTATGAGTCGGAACCGACTCCATGGCACATAACAACAACAACAAATTTTAGGTGTTTGTAAATTCTATTAAATGGTCTATTTATGAGTTGTTCAATGGTTCTAAGTGTGTTCTGTTTACTTTGGAGAGCTGTCATCTCATCTTTAGCCTCTTGTACCAAGTCCTCATTCAATGTGCCTATGAATCTACTGTCATCAAGTCCTACTAATTATTCCTCTTAAATTGTTCTTTAGTTTGACTTATTCTCTGTCTTTACACTATCAGCTTCTCTTCTGTGGACTTTTTCTAATGGTCTACAACCAGAGAGATCCTTCTAAAACCTAATTTAAACCACACCACTTCTCTTTAGTTAAAACTCTCTATGATTCTCTGGTGCCTTGATGGGCAAGTCAAATTTCATAACTTGAATTTAAAACCCATTACAACTTGACCTTGAAATAACTTTCAGCCTTGTCTCCCACCACATCCCCTTACAACTGAGACGGAGTCCTGGTTGACAGTGTGCATTCATGCGCTGGATTGCAAAGTTGGTTTGAAATGCAAGGTCGGCGTTCAAGCTCGTCAGCTGCTCCTCAGAAGCCCTGTACAGGGTCGCTATGTGTTGGAACCGACTCACAGCCCTTAACAACAGCAATGGAGACACAGAATGCCTCAGCATTTTCCAGCATGCTTTGCGTCTTCCTCCTCTATTTGCTTAAGCTCTTTTTATGGCTGGAATGTTCTATTTGTCCCCTTAGGACACTTATGTTCATCCATAAAACTTTTATCACTTCCTTTAACTGAATTAGTCACTCCATCATCAGTGCTGGACTTCTAATGTGATGCTGTAAGATTAGCACTGGACTGCGAACCACAAGGTTGGCAGTTCAAACCCACCAGCTGCTCCTTGGAAATCCTGTATAGGGTTGCTATGAGTCAGAATCGACTTGGCAACACTTAAACAACAACATCAGCAGTGCTGGTAATGTAATAGATTATGAGCTGGGCTGACTGCAAGGTCAATACTTTGAATCTACCAGTTACTCCACAGAAGAAAGATGAGGCTTTCTGTTCCCATAAAGAATTATAGCCTCGGAAACCCTGTCCAGGGTCACTATGAGCCAGAACTCACTAGGTAGCACACAGTCATCAGCAGTGCTTGGTGATCATATAGAACATTTACTCCTTTTATTGCATTGTTTACATTTCTGTCTTTTTGTCCTTTTTGTGAGAGTTTCAAGGATAGGAATGGCTATAGCTACTGTTAGATGCCCTACTTAGCATCTAGGACAAATTAGAGGCCCAGTGAGTAATTGTGAATGAATGATGTGATTCACAGACAAAATCACAAACTAGTTAAGATACCAGAAGGGAGAGCACAGAGATGTGATAGTAGTGATGAAGAACATGGACTTGGGAGCCAGACAAGTTGGGTTTGCCATTACTGGAATTTACCTCTTTGGGATTTTATTACCTTGTCTGTAAACTAGAGATAGTAACAGTAAGGCCATTACATAGGATTTTGTGAAGGTTCAGTGATTTGAAATGTGTAAAGTGCTTAGAGGAGCCCTGGTAGTGCAAAGGTTAAGTGCTCAGGTGCCAGTTGGAAGGTCACTGATTTGAATCCACCAGCTCCTCTATGGGAGAAAAATGTGATGGTCTGCTTCCATAAAGATTACAGCCTTGGAAACCCTATGGGGTAGTTGTACTTTGTTCTTTAGGGTTGTTATGAGTCATAGTCAACTCCTCAGCAGGGGGTGTTTTGGTGTACAAAGTACTAAGAGCAACACATGGCACCTAATTTCTAATAGTTACATAGTACCTACCAGCCACTCCTCGAAAACCCTACACAGGATCGCTGAGTTGGAACTGACTCCATGGCACTTAACAACAACACAAGAATTAGAAGTAGATCTAAGGTAAAAGCATCACCTGTTTTGGTGCCTTTGTTTTGTAACATGTTGAGATTGTGGATGATGATGTTTGCTTCTAGAATTTCAGACTGATCCCAGAAAGAATTATGAAAAAATCCTCCCTTTCTAAACCCACAAATTTTAGATAAGTTACAAATGTGTCAGAGAGATAGAAAACTCTGTCAAGTAAAGAAGAGATATAATCAGAAGTTGTTGTTAAGTGTCGTAGGGTCGATTTGACCCAGAGCGACCCTGTGCAGGGTTTCCAAGGAGCAACTAACTGGTGAGCTTGAACCACTGACCTTGCAGTTCAAATGACTGCAGTCTGACACATTAGCCCACAGCACCATACCAGGACTCCATAAGCAGAAGTACTTCCTAAATAAGAAGTAGTTCCTGAATATTTTATTTTAAAATGTACTGAAAATATACAGTTTTAAAATGACGATGAAAACGTTTCAATTACTAGTTGTATTTTATTGATTTCATTTCACTATGAAATCTGTATATTGAGACTTTCCGTGTATAAAACCTCAGAAATTTAGTATGGGTCTTGTAAATTAGCCCTTTTGATTTTGAATAGTACTTTGCGTTACTGTGTTAACTTTTATTTTTCAATAGTTAATGTGCAGTATAGTAGAGTTAAAATTCCTCTGACTACCATAATTTCAAACTGTCAAATTTAGGTCAGTTTTAGATTTCAAATGTGATACAACATGAAGTCCAGATTGTGGGTTTGCGTGCATATTATCTTGCAAATATCAATTCGACAGTTACCTCCTTTGAGGAGCCTTTTACATTCCCTGGGTCAACCTGACTACACCTTCTTTTTATTTTGATTATATCTCTATCAGAAAGCCTTAGACACGCCATTGCAGTTGCTTGTTTACCCATCCTCTTTCCTCTAGACTGAAAGTCAGGGGTTCTTGCTTGTTTCATATGTTCATGTCTAGGGCTTAGTATCATGTATGATACTAAATATTTGATACATATAATAAACAACTGAATAGTGTTCACATTGTGGTCTTTGGACTCAGAATTTGAATGAGATAGAGCAAACCAAACATACATTTATTGAATCCCAATATACCTAGCAAGGGTTAACCAAAAATATTCATATTTGAATGTATTTAGAACATGGTTTCTCTTTTTGTAGCATCTAGTGTTAGATGTAAACTGTAAATCATTGAGAACGTTATTTTTATCAGAGAACTTTTCCAACCTGCCAGATACTTATCATTTCTGGAGATCCAAACCCCTGGGAAATTGAGGAGTATTTTTGACTTTTTAAAAGGGATCTGTTATAATACACAGATCTAATGGTAACTGAAAAAGTATTTTCCATTGTTTGTGTCTTATATATTTCTTACCAATAGTACTCCACCCAAAAGTTTTATGGGTTTTTTTTGTTTTTTGTTTTTTTTAATGTTTGGTCGAAATGATAGTGAGAAGTTGAATATTCCCATGTTATATGAAATTTGGGGAGTACAGTGACTCCACAGAATAAGCACTGGACTATGAACCACAAGGCCAGTCATTCAAGCCCACCAGATGAGGTTTTTTGCTCTCACAAAGATTCACAGCCTCAGAGACCCTATACAGAATCACTATGAGTCAGAACTGACTCGATAGCACTTAATAACAACAGCAATAGATGAAATTTGGCTTTGAGTATGTCATTTTGGGCAAGGGCTTCATTTTTTTAAGCCTAATTTTCTTCACCTATAAAAGAGGAAATAATACTAACCTTGTAGGATTAACAGAAGTAGGTTTATGCTTAATTTTATACTTAATATTTAAATTATTCTGATTTAGTATGAAGAAAATGAAGCAAAGGAAAGGTTTTGCTGAATCCATGTAATTGATGAGGTTTGATGCATTAAGTCCTAGAGTGTAGATTAAGCCCTTAATGCAAATAAAAAGCTTGGAGTCAAGTGATTTAAAAAAAAAACACAGCGAACTCTTCTAATACCACCCTCAATTTCTCACCACAGGCAAATGAAATGAATACCTTTATTTGTTCTTTAGTCATGGTTTTCCCTTTCTCTTAGACTCCGTTAACCATAGTACTGATGTTGCTGTGGACTGTTGAGTTGGTTCCAACTGTTGAGTTGGTTCCAACTCACTGTGACCATGTATGGAGTTTTCAAGGAGCGGCTGGTGGGTCCAACTGTGGTTCAAATAGATAAATTGGAAAATTCCAGAAATAAACAATTCACAAGTTCTACATTATGTGCCACTCTGCTCCTCCTGCCCAGAAGACGAATCATCCATTTGTCCTACATAGTCATGCTCTGTACGTTGGTGGTGGTGGTATGTCGTGGAGTCAGTTCTGACTCATAGCGAGCCTGTATAGGGTTTCTGAGGCTGTAAATCTTTATGGGAGCAGAAAGCCTCATCTTTTGCCTGCGGAACAGCTGGTAGTTTCGAACTGCTGACCTTGAGGTTTGCAGACCAACTCGTAACCATTACACTACCTAAGCTTCTTGCTACAACCTACCCCGTATATCACTTAGTAGCCATCTTGGTTATTAGATCAACTGTTGTACTTGTGTTCCAGTAATCCTTATTTTACTTAATAATTGTTCTATTTTATCATTAGCTTTTATTGTTAAACTCTTGCTGTACCTAATTTATAAATAAACCGTATCATACATAGTATGTATGAGTGGGCTTCAAAGAGTTTGTGGATAATGGAATTTTTCCACCAGTTTTTTGCAAGCCTTGTATATGTATAAGAAAACACATAGTTTACATAGGATACACTTCTGTCTGCAGTGTCTTGGAATGTATTGTCCCATCGATAAGGGGCCAGGGGGCACTACTGTATCCTGGAGGAGCATGGTGACTGTAGGGTAAGTATGGGATTGAGAACCACAAGGTTGGCAGTGTTAACCCACTGGCCACTCTATGGGAGAAGATGGATGAGGCTTTCAGCTCCAGCAAAGATTCCCAGCTTCAGAAACCACTTACAGAAGGCACTATATGTTGGAACTGACATCTACAACAGTATCCTAGACACAGTTGAGACTGAAAGCACACACAGACATGACAGACATAACCAAGATTGTCCTGGGGGGTAACTGACATATGATATCACCCTGCTAAGTCCCTTTAACAGATCAATACTGTTGCAGTTGGGAAGGTATATGGGAGAGAACCTTTAGCTTCATTCACCATGGAGGGCTGCTCAAAGGTTTCAGCTGTATGAGTGTTTGTAACTATGGAGAGAGGACTGCTAATCAAATAGGAATTGAGAATGAAAATCTTTATCACTTGTAATCAACAAAGCAGTAAGTTGAGGATTCTGGGAAGAGCTTGAGCTGCTAAGATAGGTAAACTTGGGTTTGAAATCTTAGCTCTTCCATTTACTGCATATTTCCGGTTAGGCAAGCTACTTCACCAGTCTACCTAGAACCAATTTTAATCAGCTTTCAAAGTTTAGTTATTCTATGACAGGGTTATAATATCTATATGAAATTGTTGTAAGTAAGGGTCAGTTGTTGTTTTAAGTGCCATCAAGTCGTTCCAACTCATAGTAACCTTGTATAGAGTTTCCAAGGTGCAACTGGTGAGCTTGAACTACCGACCTTGTGGTTCAAACCAATTTTGCAGTCCAGTGCATTAACCCACAGCACCACACCAGGACTCCAAGGTCAATTAAGCATATGTAAAACCTGATACGTAGTAGCTACTTTGTCAGTTCTCTTCCACTGACAGAAGAGCAGATGACCACTAATATGTGAGAAACGAAATAAAGGCTGGACAGTTTTAGTTGTATAAGTTGATTGTGATTGTTGTTATTGTTTAGTGACATTGAGTCAGTTCTGACACATAGCAACCCTGTATAGGGGTTTCCAAGGAGCGACTGGTGGGTTTGAACCACTGACCTTGATGTTAGCAGTCCAGCTCATTGCTTATGCTACATATATAAGTTGATTGTTAGTTTGTTGGTAAGGGCCATGGAGTTGATAAGTTGATTCAACTTTTAAAATTATATCCACTTAACTACAATTCTTATGTTAGTAAGCATGTTGTTGTTAGGTGCCATCGAGTTGGTTCTGACTCATATCGACCCTATGACCAACAGAATGTAACACTGCCCATCCCTGAGCCATCCTCATAATCATTTTAATGCTTGAGCCCATTGCTGCTGCCACAGTGGCAGTCCATCTGATTGCAGGTTTTCCTCTTTTTTGCTGACCCTCCACTTTACTAAACATGATGCCCTTCTCCATTAACTGGACCCTCCTGATAATATGTTTGAAGTTTGAGAGACAGAGTCTCGCCATCCTGACTTTAAAGGAACATTCTGGCTGTACTCCTTCCAACACAGATTTGTTCTTCTAGCAGTGCATGGTACTTTTAATATTCTCTACCAACACCATAACTCAATGCATCAATTCTTCTACGGTCTTATTTATTCACTGTCCAACTTTTATATGCATATGAGGCTATTGAAATAACTATGGCTTAAATCAGGTGCACCTTAGCTTCAAACTGACGTCTTTGCTCTTAAACACTTTGAAGAGGTCTTGTGCAGCTGATTTGCCTAATGAGAACAAGTTTCAGAGTCTTTTCTGGCATCTATTTTGCTCTTTTCTTGTCTTCTTAATGACCTTTTGCTTTCTTTGTGTATGTTATCCCACAACACTTGTGGTATTTGGTCATTAGTGTCTAATGCATCAAATCTGTTCTTGAGATGATCTCTAAATTCAGGTAGGATATGTTCAAGGTCAAATTTTGGCACATCTTATTTAATTTTCTTCAGTTTCAGCCTGAACTTGTATATGAATAGTTGGTGGTCTGTCCCACAGTCTGCCCTTGCACTTGTTTTGGCTGATGAGATAGAGCTTTTCCACTGTCTGTCCCCAGTAGTCTATTTTATTTCTGTGAATACCGTCTGGTGGGGTCCATGTGTATAGTCTTTTTATGTTGTTTTAAAAAGATATTTGCAGTGAACAAGTCATCGGTCCTGCAAATTTCTACCATATGATCTTCAGCATTGTTTCTATCATCATGGTCGTATTTTCCAATTACTGATTTCTTCCTCTTTTTTTTTCCAACCTTTGCATTCCAATCACAAGTAATTATCAGTACATCTTGATTGCATGTTTGATCAATTTCACACTGAAGAAGTTATTAGAATTCTTCAATTTCATCTTACTGGCTTTAGTGGTTGGTGTATAAATTTGAATAATAGTGGTGCTAACTGGTCTTCCTTGTAGATGTATGGATATATTCCTATCTTGAAATAATCTTTTTGATGATGAATACAATACCATTCCTCATCAGTTTATCATTCCTGGCACAATATACTGGTGCTATTCATCATGTTTCAGTGTACAGTATTCTGGTACTGTCTGAGAGTCAGGCAATTCATATGATTTTCAGTGTATTGCTGTTCATGTGATTTTCAGTGGCTAAACATTCAGATTCCAGATCTTTGCACATTTTGTTGTAATATTTGGCTTTATCATCTCGAGCTGACCTTTGACATTTTCTGTTCAGCTCTTGTACCTCCTCATTTCTTCCATTTGCTTTAGCATCTGTATGCTGTAGAGCAAGTTTCAGTGTCTCTTCTGACATCCATTTTGACCTTTTCCTTCTTTCTTGTCTTCTTAATGACTTTTTGCTTTCTTCTTGTATGATGTTCTTG
>NW_006408532.1:1313096-1348998 GCF_000296735.1 Chrysochloris asiatica | reverse complement strand
TCATTTTGAGTTGTGCCCCATCAGCAAATGAAGGTCCCACGGGCTTTTCTCCCATGGGCTTTACTCCATTCTCGTCACCATGGTCAACTCTACTTTGAGGAGGCAGCTCTTCCCCAGTCGCATTTTGAGTGCCTTCCAACCTGAGGGGCTCATTTTCCAGCACTGTATCTGACACTGTTTCTCTGCTATTCATTAAGGTTTTCAGTGACTGAATATCCCGAAGTAGTTTGTCACTCCTTCTTCCTAGTCTGTCTTTGTCTGGAAGCTCATCTGAAACCTGTCCACTATGGGTGACCCTGCTGCTATTTAAAATACTAGTGGCCAAGTGGCAACATGGATGGACTCAAGTGTGGCAATAGTAGTGAGGTTTGCCCAGTATCAGGCAGTGTTTCGTTCTTTTGTGCATAAGGTTGCTATGAGTCGGTACCAACTCGATGGTACCTAACAACAACAACAACAAACATTCAGAAGTAGTCCTCCTCTCTTTCTTCCTAATGTTTGTAGTCTGGAAGCTCAACTGAACCCTGTCCACCATGGGTGTACCCTTTTGGTATTTACAATGCCTGGCATGGCTTCTAGCATCACAGTAACACAGAAGCCACCATAGTATGGCAAACTGACAGATGAGTGGTAGTTTAGTAAGCATAATCTAAGTGGTAGATCTTTGATAGAATGATGAGTATTACACCTGTATAAATTTTAATAATTTTCCCTATTTTCATTTTCTATATCAAGAATAAATGTTAAACCTTAAAATTTGAGTCTTTAATGTACTCAATCTGTGCTTTGGTCCTTGTCAGCTCTTCATATGAAGATTAAACAGGATAGCATGTAAACTATTAGCACAGTGTTTGGTCATACTAAATGCTCAATTAATGCTGCTCTGTCTCATCTTTTAACTCCTAACATTTTCCTCCAGCAATTTTCATTCCCTTTGTGCTAGGGATTCTGTTGGACACAGGCAGTAGGTATTAGCTGTACTTTGTCGGGGACCCGCCTCGACATTGGGGTTCAGTTCACGAAGGGAGGATACCTGACGGCGACTCATATATATCCAGAATACACAAAAGGAGACAAAGGAGACAAAGAGAGAGACAAAGAGGCACCCCAAAGCCAGGGTGGATACATCACTGATAGGCAGGCTTGGGACTACAGGCATCGTGGCCTCTGCAGGCAGCAACTCACTGCCCCGCAATCTTTACTCCATGCCTCCCAACCAGTTATGCTAACCAGCAATGCACTGATCTTTACTCTATGCCTGCCAACCAGTAATGCACTGATCTTTACTCCATGCCTGCCAACCAGTAATGCACACCTGGGGAGGCCCGGGCCTCTGCTTTATTTAGGGGAGGAGTTTCACACCAAGCTGGGAGGGACTAAAACAGGATACAGCTAACATCAGTAATTTTCCAGACATTCAGGTAACTTTACATTGTACTTCACTGGTTCGAATCCCAGGCCAGCAACTTGAATTCTCAGGCCCAATTAACATATCTATAGCCCCTGAGGTCAGTTGGGGGAAGTTGAGAGTTCTGCAGGAGACGCCCAGGTGAATGGGCTGCACCTGGAAAAGGGATTAGGGAGGATGGGTTCTTTGTCTATAGAACAAAGAACCGAGAAGTAGCTAAGATATTTTTAGTTAATCCTTTGGAGAAAGGTTTAACCTTGCAACCTTTAGTCTTGGCTTTAGGAAAAAATCACATTTATCTGTGGATTGTCAAAGGCTCCAAGTGTATTAATTTAATATATATACCTGAATATTAATATGAAAGCAATTTGCCATTAACTGCCAGTGGCCTCATTTGTTACACTCGGCCCTAGTGGGCCTCGAACCTCTGATTAGTCTTACATGGTCTGCAACAGTACTTTTTATTTTTTATTTTATTTTTTGTTGTTGTTGTTGTTGTTGCAGTGGAAAATCGTAATTGTTATCTTTTATTGAGTATCTAAAATTTGTCAGGAACCATACTGGGTGCTTTACAATCATGATCTCCAATTTTAAAAACCATAGGTAGAAGGTTAAAACTGCTTTTTTCAAGCAAAGCTTAGAAAAGCTGAATCACTCATCTAAGGCTGTATGTGGTTGGTAAACGGCAGAACTGGGGGCGGGGGGAGGTTGACTTTAGGTGCTCTCCCACACCACATAGCTTCTACATTATAGAAAAATAGAACTGCTCTATTATTTTAGTTAAATCTCACTTGTAAAATTCCAAACACAGCCTATAGGTCTGACATGACAATATCATTCACAATAATAAATAAGAAATTAATCAGATTTTCACCACAAATCTAGAAAGTAGTGTTATCATAGATAACAGTAACAAGCTAGTCTTCTAAGTTCCGAAGATTAACAAGAAGCCCTCTGATGCATATAATAATAATGATAAAAAAACCCAACACATATTCCCTGTAGTCACAAACACAAAGATCTAATACCCCATTTTAAAGCCATTTCTCTATAGCAAGAATCCAGCCTGCATTTGTAATAGAATATTAAACTAAGAAGTCACTAAAGAGTCACACTGTTGACAAAACACAACATGATGGTGGCACCAACCCAGACACAGGACACAAACCAATGCCCTTCCACACAGCCACAATTCCTTCAGATGACTTCATTTTAAGTCAATGTCTCTTCATGCCGTACGTATTCCCCAATGTCTGCTTGAAGAAATACTACAATTGCCATGGGGTCTACTTTCCTGCAGTCTTGTGTAGACTTTGCTGCCACCACAAAGCCCAATGGGATGTCGGCCATGGAGTACACCACCACTCCCTGGTGCTGACTGGTATTTTCAGTAGTTCGACCAAGCCCAGATTTCAATACATGGTTCCCATATAGGAAGGACTGCTCTGCTCCAGGTGTTATCCACACTTTATACTTTGCATAGGGCGCCAGGTAATCTAGAGCTGTCACGTGCAACCGGAACTTGTGAGTCTTTGTGAATTTCCCGAAACAGGTCCCCAGGGACACCAGCTTGTCCCCGGAAATGTTTGCGGCCAGCTTCATGATCTTCTCACTCACGTAGTACACCAGGTCACTGTGCAGCCTGAAGCAGTAGGTGCCGTCGGGTCTGTCAACGAGCAGTTGAAGATTCTCTCCTATGTATTTCGCGAGCTTCTCGAATACCACCCGAGTCTCCTCTTCAGTCAAAGGCCGCATTTTCCCGCTTGGCCGGAACACCGGATCTTAGCTATACTTTATAAAGCTCAGTCTCATGATGGAGGCCTACCTGTAAATATATATTTTTATCAATTACAAGGTACATATTTAAAAGATACTTTAATATCTGTGAAATTGGGATGGATCTCACAGGTGCTAATATTTTATTTCATTTGTAGCATTTTGTTTTTTTTTTAGTAGTAATTAAAAACAATAATTTTATAGAATGTCATCTTAGATTCAGTGATATACAGAAAAACAATGCAATAAAAACACTTATGCTCTCTCTGCATATAGGAAATGGGAGTTCAGGAGACAGATTTCGAAGAAAAATTAGAGCTGGCTTTGTTTGGTTTTGCGGTTCTTTTTTTTTTTTTTTACTACAACTACTCTTTTCTGCTGTTGAAAAAGTACTGGACTGTTAACCCCAAAGTTAGTGGTTCACAGCCACCAGCCACTCCTCAGGAACCCAATATACAGTCACCATGAGTCCTAACTGACTCAATGGATGGCACTTAACAACAGCAACTCTTCCTGCTGCCAGGGTTATTATTCAGTTGCTTAGGCAAAGCTTGTCTTCTGGCCCTGAGATCTGGTGAACATCCAGTAATTGGGTGGCCAGTCTAATATTAAGAATGGTTAAAGAGGTAGGGGTAGGAACTCAGGAGAGGTAAGGAGCTCCCTGAGAATAGCTTCTAGATCACCATGGAATATGAAGACAGATGGAAGGACTAGAAAGTGGTATGGAAGTGGGATGTAAAAGGATCCAAGTTCTCCAATCACGTCTAGTGCATAGAATGAAGTCCAGGTTCCTTAACATGGTCTATCATGTATGATTTGGCCCCTGCCAGCCTCTCCAACCTCACCTTCTGCCCTTCTCTTCCTCATTTCCTAAGCCCTAGCATGCCAGGCTTATTTTAGTTGACAGTGCCATGCTCTCTTTTTTCACAGGCCCTTGTTCATGCTTTTATCCCAGTCTTCCTCTCCCAATCTTAGTTATTAATTATTCTTCAAATCTCAGGTAAAAATACCACCTTCTAAGAGGCCATTCTTGACCCTTCCAACTCATGTATGATCCTCTGTCATTTTGTCTTAGAGCACTGTTCTTTTCTTGAATTACATAGTAGTGTGTTCATTTGTACAATATCTGTTGTTTGAACTAGATTGTGAACTCTATGTGGATAGGGATAATTTCTTGTTTGGTTGGTACTTAATCTCTGGCATATTATCTGTTACTAATTTTTATTATCGTGCATAGGGAAATATGTTAAATGTTCTTTTCTAGGGTACCTTTGAAGCTTACTTGATTTCGTGGATTCCTTTAGCTCCTATATTTACTTGTTTGTTAACATTTGGAAAGGTTTTAAGGAATTGGAAGCTGTTATTCACAGTTATTTTGAAATTCAGCAACCTTGGGAAATATTAAACTACTGCTTGCTAATATTTGGTCATCTGCCCATCAACAAATATTAGTGGTGGTCTGAGATTCTTTCTTGTTCTGGTGCAGTGAAACTGATCAGTTAGCAAGCAGCGCTTTACCAGAAGCCCAGGTGATGAGACAGGGTTTTAGACATGTTGAATTGAAAGCACATAGAGATAGGCAGTGGAGTTAGACAATGGGCATCTAGAAATTCTATATCTACATCTTAAGGAACACCTGACATATAACATGTGTTCATGTGAATGAATGGCGAGTAGAACTTGAGAAGAGGTTGTAGTCTATTTTAATATTACTTTGTAAAATATCATAAAAAAAAGTAACTCTTAGACTGAAGAGCTCTCAATAATACAGAGAGTATGCATCAATTTCTTGGATATATCTACATATGACTGTTACAACAAACCCTTGAACTTAAACTATAGAAATGAACTGTTAATATAAGAAGGAATTGTTTCTATGATGAATTCCCAGGTCACAAGACAGTTGGGAATTCTTGGAGGTAGAAGTAGGTTTTATTTAAAATTTTTTGAGTTTTAAATTATTTTTCTTTGTAATTTGCAGGAAAAAGAGTGTTTGTATATAATAGAACTTTGGCACATAAGCAGTTTTTGTTGTTAAATGCTGTCAAGTAGGTTCTAACTCATAGTGACCCTGTATAGGGCTTCTGAAGAGCGGCTAGTGAGCTTGAACACCATCCTTGACGTTCAAACTGACCTTGCAGTCCAGTGCATTAACCCAGGGCTCCCACTTCACAGTTGTTGTTGTTGTTAAGTGCTGTTGAGTCGGTTCCGACCCATAGCGACCCTGTACAGGGTTTCCGAGGGTGTAAATCTTTACGGGAGTAGAAAGCCTCATCTTTCTCCCGCGGAGCAGCTGGTAGTTTCGAACCGCTGACCTTAAGGTTCACAGCCCGACCCTGTGTAAATTGTTTAATCAGGAGAGAACCAACAGGAGTGGCATTTGCCATCTTACCTTGAAGAAATTTCTCACATTGATTTTTTTTTGTGGGGGAGAGTTTTTTGAGTGATGTTGTGTGACCAGGCTCCTTAACACTTTAGATCAGGGGTTGAAAACTGCAGCCAGCTGACCAAATCCTGCCTGGGACCTGTTTTTGCTATGGCCTGCCTGCAAGCTAGAAATCTAAGGTGGTTTTTGCAGTTTTTTAAGGGTTGTAAAAAACAAAGAGGAATATGCCGCAGAGATGTAAGTGCTCTGCAAAGCCTTAAATATTTACTGTCTGGCCCCTTACAGGAGAAGTTTATTAAGTCTTCTTTAAATTATAAGTTATACATGAAATGAGCCAAAAAATTCTCACATCTATGACTACAGTTCCAGACTGTCTTGTGTTTGAGGGTTTTCTTTTAAATAGTGACGTAACCTGTTCAATTACATGAATAAATTTTCACTGGTGACGTGTGACTGCATCAAGTTCTATGATTTGCGTTTGATAGTCTGGTCAGAGGTAAGGGAACTTCCATACCCTGTGAAATAGTTCTGAGAAATATTTAAACGTTTAGTGTAGCCTATGCAACCTCAGTAAACTTTAGTATTTACATATTGGAGCAAGATTTAAAAGGGAAATAAAACACATATGCAGAATTGAATCACTTTCTTTGTATTTTGCTGGCTATCTGAAGATACATTTTTGTAGTTAGAAAAGATGAGAATCCTTGGGTATTAGATTTTAGGGAACTGTTTGAAATATATGATTAAGTTTTTTTTCATAGAGTTTTATATCACCTGCATTCTGTTTTTGTAATGAGATATATTTGGTCTGTTCTCTGAGTATACATTTCCTCAGTTCTTGAATCTAGCCCTCCTTATCCATTTCTATTGGAATCAGCAAGTTTGTGGAAAATAAAACTTGACTTGGAACAGTTCTGTAATTGAAGATGATTGTTTAGTGAGACCCTGAATAATCAATTGCCTTAAAAACATTCTCTCAATAGCAGATTTGATATATACATTTTACTCTTCATATTCTGCTCACGGTGTTTGTTGATGCTAACATTTCTTGCCACTGGATAAATAAAGCTTATTATTTCCTTTTCAACGTTTTAAGCCATTATTCTCATACAAGAGGTAATAAGTACAAGGTTAGGTATATTACCAAACTGTGATCCTCTCTATCAGAAGAAGCTGGGAACCTTGATTAATATGCCTTGTTAAGTGATGATTTCAGTTCCATACTGGTAGTGCTAGAATAATTTGTATAAACCAAGCAGTACAGATTCCTTATTTTAGCACTAAGACTTACAAAGGCTTCTTTTAGCAGCCTTTAATTTTGTACTTATGTATGTGACATAGCCGGTGGCTGTGATAGCTACTGTGAATCTGCAGTTGTTTTGGGATGAAAGGAGGAGGCAGCTGGAAACTCGGTAGCTACATCTAGCTGTCTACCTAGAGGAGGCCTTGATTTCAAGTTTATCTAAACAAGCTCGACTAATCCCAACTATCTAGGGGGATCCACTGTCAAAACAAGCAGCGTGGCCCTGAGGCAAACACAGCTATACAGAAATGAAGGCTGGGGCTTCCAATACTCTGATGACTGCATACTGGAGGCTTTTTTCCCCCCTGAAAGAGGGTAAGAGAGGTAGAATTTGCATAATGCCTTTTCATTGGAAACTTTTGGAAAGCTGACAGACCTCCAGCTTATAGATCTGTAGCCACAATACAGAGTCTATAGGAGAATCCTTGAATGACCTAACCATATTGAAAGAAAATATAAAAGCGTCCAAGTATAGCCAAGTGAGAGAGGAAAAGAGGCTGATGCATTGTCTAACATCTGCTGTACTTCTCGTTAGTTTTGTTCTTTGCTATTCTGTGTGGACTTTGGAGAAGCCTAAGACAGCCTAACATGAATCCTATAATCTTCCTTCTGAATATTTATGTAGTATGCCAGCTTCTAAGCTGTCCTTTGCGTTTTCCTACTTCCCCCTCATTTTCATGCTCTCAAATGAGGCCAACATTTCAAAAGCTAAATAAATGTTTGTGAATGTTTATAAAAGATTTGCATAAATTTGTCCGTGTCTGACAAAGATCACTTTTTTCTTATGCCAGTTCTGAAAATTTTTTTTAAAGGTTTTGGTGCTTGTCCTGACAACAAAGTCCTGAATCCCAGAACAATGATTGCTGATTAAGTGGGTATGCAATTGTGACTGAATAGGCTTTCAAGGTACTGGCTAGAAAGGCCTATCATCTGAAGGCTGAATTATAGAATTTAGACAATGTTATCAGAAGTACATATTTAAATCTATTTTTTGGAACCATATCATTAGGTAAGACAAAGAGTTCTTACAAGTTAAAAGAAAAGTATAGCCACCCATGGTTTAAAAAATTCTCATGTATAAATTTTAATAATTAGAATGCATCAATAATGTAGAATATCACTTTTCTTTTCTCTGGCTGAATATATTTAAAAATACTTTTTAGACCTTTAGACACTTTTTGGAGATCTTAAAAGTCTATCCCTGGTACATGTTAATGTTAATATGGTTACTAGGATGCTGATCTGAGGGAATTTACCAGGCAGCCCTTTAAGACATATGAATGTACAATCATACCTTGAGAAACTATAAACTACATGAAATATGTGTTAGGGTTTAATTATAGATCTTTCTCTCTCTCTCACACACAGACACTTGTGTCACCGATGTATGTGCTGAATTCATTTATCTTTTAAGATTAGAATGGATTTTGTGGGGTGGCAGGGGATGTTGTGGATAGAGGTGCTAATTTAGTTTAGAGATATTTGAAGATTGGCAGGAGAGAGCGGTAACCGCCAGTTCTGTTAGTCCTTTGGTTGTATTGGTTTAGAGGTTTAAGTTGTCATTAAGGCACAAACTAGAGCTACTTCTCTGACACAGTTTTTATCACATCTGCTAGGCTTATATCCCAAGAGGAGACGTGGAGAGCAGTGAATTCAGCATGGGCCCATTACTGACTGCTTTTTCGTGTGTTGTAAAAGGAGTGAGACCTCAGGGAGGCTTGGAGCCTCCTCCCGTGTAATGTCCAAGTCAGATTTGAAGGACTGGTGGCAGGAAAGCTTTGGCCTTGGGGTGTGAATTCTAAGAAATAGAGGCACAATTAAGTTTAAAAAATTCAAGGACTTTGAGCTTGATAATGAAAGATTTTTTTCTAGACTAATGTGTGCAGAAAAGTTGCCCATCTGTGCACATTTTTGTGTGCATTTAAAATATTTAAAAGCTGACAGCTTTTAATATGCTTACAAAATAGTATTTCTATCAGTGCTCTTTTTTTTTTTCTTTCTTTCTTTTTTAAGTGTCTTCCTAAGGGCAAGTTGCTTCTTCAGTGAAATCATGTTTGCAGTTTTACTGTTGGGACCTTATTCCTTTGGTATGTGCTGACTTGTATCTCCACTCCCTCCCTCCCATTCCCTGAACCTTTCCTCCTTTTAGAAATATTGATAACATAAATGTTCACATGCAGACAGGATTTAAAATGTTTAAGGAAATGAATAAAGAATAATCTTTTAGGGTAATAATATTAAGTCCAAGAAATTGCATACTGATGCCACCAAATGCTGACTGTAAGAAATTGTAACCAAGTCATTTGTTTGTTTTGTAAGTATTTAAAGCAAAGGTTAGGGATTTTATTGGTGTTTGACCTTATAAATAATCAACTCCTTTTCTATCAGGTTTAAAGTTAATGAAAGGAAACCTTAGAATAAAGGATGGTTGTTTTACGCTATTGTAATTTGGGAACAACTTTGTTGTCAAAGTAATATGTTGAAGAAAAACCCAAACAACCAAAAATACAGATTGCCACCAATTCAATTCTGATGCATAGTGACCTTCCCTGTATAGGGCTTCCAAGACTGTAAACCTTTACCAGAGCAGGCAGCCTCATCTTTCTCCCACAGAAAGTATTATTTTAAAGAAAGGGAAGCATAAAATCATTAAAAATAGTTTTTGAAACTTTTATAGGATTTGTAAGTTTTACTTTTAACTTCAAAAACCATTTAACAGTAGTTAAGTCTAAATGTAGACTCGGCTCCTCTGCTACTGTAAGAATTCCACTCATGTACTTAATTTCCTTGATAATTTAGATATAAAGTTTATGCGATAGAAGTTTATGGGCCATGACAAATTTCTATATTTGATCATTATAATTTTATCTTTGAATTTCAAGTTGACTATATTAAGTATTACACATTTGCATGATTATGACAAACATGACTTGATATTAATGAAAGTTTCCAAAAAGTAAATGAGAGATAAATATTGAAATGTACCAAAGAAAGGAAGCCGACCCTGTAGCATTTGAGCAGTGTTGGTAGAAATTTGACCCGGCTTTTATGTTCGGGTGTTGAAAGGCCTTTCAAAGCTTTTTATTCAATGCTGCTTTTTCTCACTGAGGGAAAAAAAATGAAAAAAATTTAAGTATTGTATAGATATTGGATTTAATTTGACATTTATAGTGAGGGAGAAAAAAAAATGTATTTCCTGTTTTCATATTTAGGAAATTTCTGGTCAACTTCTTGAACTGGATGATAATTAAGCTTCCAAGAACATGTTTCTATACTGGTTTAGCCTTTTTGATCATAGCATTTAAAATATCTGTTAGCTTTCATAGGGAGTTCCTGATTTTAACTTGAAATGGCTTAAAGTAGAAGTTTTGTTAGCTTTTTGTATGTTTGGATTTTGCAGTGTTCTGTTTTTAACTTTCAGCCTGAGTTTTAAGTTCATCAATCATAGTCTTTTCTTTCAAGTCAGTTGCACTGATCCCAATGGCAGTACTTACAGGGTCAGCATTTCCCAGATGCTATTAAAAAATTTTAAACACAGAAATGGAGTATCTCAGGAATTTGAGCCCCCCTGATGTTTTCATCACACATCTACATTTTGAAATGAACAAATAAATTAGGTATAAGAAACTCAGGAAATGTTCTCCCACTCTTACCCTTTCTCTCCCCTCCTCCACACTCTTTTTGGACAAAGTTAAATTATCTATGATATTTATTACTGAATGTTGTATCAGCTTTCAACAAGCTAAAATGAGGCTCATTATACCTTTACATATTTTAAATACATTCATTTATTCAGGTTATCTCTTTCAAATAAATGTTTTCCAACACACAATCTCTCCCCTAATCTATCCCTGTTTTGAACTATTGAGAATACCCCTCATCCCACAACCTTCTATAATCCCAGTGGACACTATAATTAACCTGTGCTTTCAAATGGCATTTATTTGTGGATGTGTATGTCTGTGTCTGACTCTCAGTTGTTTTCATCTGCCAAATACAACTCGTTTTTGTTTATAGGTTTCAGTGAAGCAATGAAAAGAGAATTTGACATCTGCACTGATGACCTTTTCAAAAGGATCCTTCCTTACTATCCACCCCTTTCACCCCAAATTAATGGAGAATTGGTGTAGCTTTTTCATTATTGATAATTCCAGTTAATCCCCATAAATTTAGTTTTCAAAGTTTTGCTCCCAGAGAGTGTTCTAGAAAGGGTAAATTATACATTTTAAACTTTAGTAGGCTTTGCAGAGAATGGCTTGATTTGATCCGAACATAATCTACTCTCATTACATTGGAGGAAGTTTCATTGATGGGCTATCTCACCAGAGGAGAATTCAAATTGGGTGAAATTAACTCAAAGTAGACAGAAGAACCTTGAGTTCATGTCTAAATTCTGCATTTCCTTTGCAAAAGTGAACCCAGTGTTAGGTATGTTAATTTCATATTTTTGGTTCATACTTTGAGGCTTGGTATCTCCTTGTGGCCAGAGCCCTGTAGATATTGTTGCTTTTCTTCCACACTGTGCAATCTGCTATTTAATAGATGCATAATTGAAAGGTCTGTGCAACACTTCCTCCCTGCCCCCTCTGCTCTGATTTCTTCCCACATGAAGTATCATGTATTTTGTTAGGAAGAAAAACCCTTTTCGAAATTGCCCATTTCATAAATTGTCTGGTGACACAAAGGGGTTGAATGCTGTATTCTTGTCTCATTTATTTTGAAAACTTTGCTACTGAACTCACCTTAATCAATGAGCTCAGTGTTGTCTCCAATAAGTTATGTGTTGGCTATATTGATTGGGAGGGATTTTAGAAAACCCGTCTGGGGTTTATAATGTCAGCAGTGTTTTGATTATGAAAAGAGTTGGAACCTGGGGACATGGAACCAGGTGGCGAATGTCCTAAAGCCAGTGGTGACATGGTGGACTGGTTCTCTCCTGGGAACTAGTTCATGCCCTGCACTTTAACTGTGGTGACTGGCTACTATGGATTCTTTTTTTTTTTTTTGCTCATTAAAATGTTAAAAAATCAAACTGTACATAAAAAGATTTGTGAAAATGTAAACTTGGGAATTGATCTGGAGAACTGGCACACAATTCTCCCACCTCCTGTCTTAGCAATGAGGTCATTTACATTTCATCAGCTGTGCTACATCCCAAAGATCCGATTTATGTCTCAGCAGTTGAGGTTGTATGTATAGGCAACAGAAAGGAGGGATGGAACAGGAAAATTACCGTCTACAAAGAAAGTCCCCTAGCTAAAATACAGGCTCTAGAGAGAAATGGGGGCTGGTAACAGTTCAGTCACTGTGTTCCTAATAAAGTTAGTAAGAAAGATTGTGAGGTTTTCTGCCATAGGTATAATACTCAAAATATATTTAATCAAGATTTTAACGTCCTCCTCTTTTGAGGTGGTCTGCTCCCGTAAAGATTTACAGCCTCAGAAACCCTTTGTAGGGTCGCTATGAGTCGGAACTGACTCCACGGCACATAAGAACAACTCTTTTAAAGAGTGATATTTTTCATATTCAAACCATTGTGTTTTTCCTTAGAAAAAGGGGCTAAGATAGTTAAATGTTTCTATATGCTTATAAGGAAAACATCAGTATTATGAAATACTGGCTAGTTTCAGCAGGTTTTATTTACAAAATGCATTGCTTGTTCCCCCCCTTTTTTTTTTGCCCTCTCATTCTCTAACCAAGAAGTAGATATTTCAGTTCTCATTGAGCTAATATATGAATATGCCTAACACAGAGTAGATGCTCATTTTTGTTTTCTCCTCTGACAGCACACCACCATCTTGTTTGACTTAAATTGGAATATCAAGCTCTTGCATATCACAAACATGAAGAAACATATTGTAGTATACAAATATGTGCCTACATTTGCCTATGTGGCCCCCCCCCCCCCACACACACACATACCTCCCCTGTGCTTAATTAGACTTATCACTGTTTTCTTGGGTAAAAAGGGAAAGCTCTTGGGAAGTGGGTTATACTCAGCCTAGATTGGGTATTTTGTTATTTCTTCTAATATTATCTGACAGACAAGTTCAAGGTTGGTTATTAGTCTTGACATTAGAAAGTGGTAAGTAGTTTCTACAGTGTAGTGAGTAATAAGTTGGGCATACTCGATTCTTTTGACTCTGCTTTAGAGCACAATGCTTTCTCATAGTCATGGGGGTCTTTTCTTTTAAAAATCTTTGAGGCCTTTTGCCAGTGAAACTCCAGCATAGATAGAGAAGCACTTTCTGTACCTGTAACTTTTGAGGGGTAAAGGACGACTGCTTTTGTAGCTGATGGTGGCAATGTCTGAACATTTGGTGCTGAGTTTTAAAGAATGCTTCATACACATACTGAAGTTAAGAGATGCTTTGTGGTATTATTTGAAACTTGAGGTGAAAGGAAATTTGTAAAGAATCTTTGTGTGTGTGTGTGTGTAAATTATTGGTACTTTGTATGAGTTTGAGTATTTTAAAGTTTCAAACATTAAAACGGATGTTTTATATGCTCTTCTCTCTAGTGTTTGTTAACAATATGCACTGACAAATTGTTCTAACTTTTTTATGAGCTATGGCGATTTATTTAACTACAATTACTTTTAAAGCAATGTAGTTCATATATGGACTTCTGTGTGCCACACCGAAATTGGCTAATGCATACTAGAAAATGCTCTGATAATTTCTTACCCACTGTTGTTCATTGTTAAAATTTCCTAGTCATTTACTATTTGATGACATGCCTTGACAGTGCTGTGATCTGCATAGTACCAGACCAAGATGATATTAAAAATAGGATATGCTCAATTGAATTATGTAGGCGTAACATGCTCTGGCAGAGCAAGTCAATGTGCTTTCTGCTTCATTGAGTGGGTTATTAGATTGATGTGGTTTATTTCTTGAATGATAGAACTGGTTTTAAAAATAAATGAAGCGAGAAGCATCAATTCCGTTAGCATTGATAATTCATTATTATTGGTTAGAAAAGTGCTACATTTGTAAACTGATCTTTAATTTATCACTTGGATTAAGATTTGTAGTGGGCAGGATTGTTTTAATTTGAACCAGGTTCTCAATGACTGAAAAATGTGTTCCTCATTTTATCTTGAAGTTAGGATTTTAAGTAAAGAGCAAATCTAATGCATGGAAAGAATACTTTTAAAAAATGTTAAGTACCAACTGAGGACTATCCAAATTTTCAGTTAAATTAAGTAAAGCTCGAGAAAATTGTACGAAGTTAGTCATAATAAGTTTTGTGTATGTGTTTAGCTATGTGTATATATGCTGTGGAGTCCTGTTGTTATGCTGTAGAATCAGCACTGGACCAAAGATAAAATTGAATTGGAAGGCTGGTGGTTCAAACTCACCAGCTGCTCCTTGGAAACCCTACATAGGATTGCTATGAGTCGGAACTGACTCAAAGGTACTTAACAGAAACAATAATATATATGATATATATGGGAAATATGTCTATTGGGGAAAGACACACATCACTGTATACTGTATCTCATGTGCCAGTATTTACTTTTCTCTTAATGTTAGACGGTTGCCTTATATGAGTCAGTCTTTGAAATAACACTCTACTTTTTGTACTTCCCACTACCCCTGAAAACTGTGCTTGGTTTTATGTGCCTACATATTTGTAAAAAGACATTTAAATTGGTAATTTGCTTTGGCTTTTACTAAATTGCAAGCAGGTAAGTGAATCTAACAATGATAATGGTATATAGCTAAAATTAGTGCACTCTTAAAATTGTTACCATTTGATTGCAAAAGGAATTTCTGGCAGGAATGGCAACTTCTTTATAAAGTGAGTAAATAAAGTTGTAAACTATAGAAAATTTAGTTGACAACGTTTAGGGACAATTTTCTTCATGTTGGCTTTATATTCTGCTGTGATTTGGCCTATTGATGTTGGGAAGCGTTGTCTAATCCCGGCCCCCTCCGTTCCTAGGTAACAGGCAAAACCGATGCCAGCAACAGCGGCCCTGCCAGGCCAAACCCATGTGGCTTGGTGTTATTCACTCTGATCCATATGGTCAGGCTGGAGATGGTCCCTGGAGGGGTGTTAACACTCAGCAACCCAACCGCCTCCCTCCCTTCAGAGCTTTCCTGCATGGCTCCTGCTGCTTGCCCATGTGTGATTCTTGATTAATTTTTCATTTTTAATGAAGTTTGATCATGTTTATTATTTCTCATGATTGACTGCCTGGTACTCCTCCCATGTAATTGATAAAGCCCATATTTCTTCATCTGTCTCCTCTTTCTTTAGGGTAAAGTTGCTAGAATGTGTGCTGTGGTTAATGTTAGATTTATTGGTCCCATTAGATGTATAAATTATCTCTCTCTCTTTCCACAGGAAGTTCTACAGACTTTGACCAAGTTTTGTTTCCCCTTCTATGTGGACAGGTAGTGTCAGATTTTCAAACTTTAATAGAAAAAAAAGTGTCAATAAACCTGCTATAGAAAATAAAAACCATACCATTCTTAACATTCTGTCTGCTTAACCATGATTTAAAACACCTATGTTCCAAGGAGAGTTGCAATATTCTCCTTTCCTGGGGATTTTATTGACATTATCAAAAAGTTTCAAACTTAGAGCTTTGTATTGGTTAGTTTGTGAGCTGTACTGTTTACAGCATTAAGTTTTTTTATTTCAGTTATCAGACTCAAATCATGTTTAAGAATGGTTGGTCTTTAATTTTTATTTAAATCTGAACGTAATTCTACTTAAACAAGTAATATTAACTAACTCCATGGTCTTGTAAATATTATGTAGATTTGTTTTTGTCTACACTTCAACTTAAAATTTTAATCTTGTTTAAAGGTATTCAGCTTTTTGAAAAACAAATGGCATCTTGCTAAAGAATGTGTTATGTTTTATTTAGGTGGATAAGAATGGCATCTTTGGGGAAGCCCATGTTTTCTATAGATTTCTAGAGTAAAAATAATAAAACCATTAAAACATTTCTTTGGTATTTATATTATAATAAACTATTTCAAGCGATTATTAGTTTTTAAACTTTCTATAGCTATAGTTGCCTGATAGTATTAATAAAATGACAAAGCCAATCATATTTATCTTTTAAAGAAATCTACCTTGTTTTCCATGGCAATTTAAGTATTTTCATAATTTGTTGTCAATTTTTGTCTCTTTTCAATGTATGAGACTACATGTGTATTATATGTGAGGAAAAAATCACTTGTAGCAACAGGAAGTGTTTAAAAATATCATTTTAAAGAATAAGTGCTGTAGTATGTTCCAAGAAAGTTAAAAACATGCCTATCAGCAGGAAGTTTACCATGTTGTTTTAATGGATTGTAACAAGGCAGGACCTGAAAGATTTTAGTGACTTAGAATGCATGGGGATAGATATGCTACTTGAATCTTTTTTGTATTTGTGTCCTGGCTAATTTGACATAAATCTGAAAATGATGTAAGTTGAGAATTGATAGCCAAAGGAGTTAAAAGAATACTAAAAAGTGAAAAAGGGTACTGGAAATCAACTCTGGAATGTAGCCAATCATTGATAACCACGGCTTCCCTTGGTTCTAACTTGTTATTTGTAAGCTAGTCAACCATTGTAGTATTTCTAGACTCAAGCTCTTTAGATTCTAGAACCAGGGGTACTCTCCTGGCAGTTGATGCTCAACACAAAATAGCCTTACCTTTAAGAGGTTCAGTTTTTATGAGAGTCCCCTTGTCTCTTCTTTATCCTTTTCCTTCTCAAAACAACCAGGAAGTAGGGTTTTGTTTAGAGATGTTTAATACAAACTTCACATTTATATGTATGAATTAACGATGCGTGAAATCTCCTCCAGTCACTTATAACATGTATTACAAATTATGGCAAGGACATATTTATACGAATTAACAACGCTGAAATGTTTTTCAAATGTGGTTAGGTACTTAAAGAAAAATAAGGGAATACATTTTTACATGACTTCTTGTTAGAGTGGTGATCTGTTTTGGCTACATATTCATTAATTGACTTTGTAAACTAATATTAGAACAGATGCACAATGAGATTAATACCCCTTCCTTCCCCCAATACTATTCACACCCTCTGCTTTCCTACCTGTCTTGAGTGATTACATTCTGAAACAGAAGAAAAGCAAAATCCTTAAGTGATAGTTTGATAATCTTTTTTTTTTTTTTTAGACAATAACTTCAAATGCCTTTTTTCCTGATGAAAAATATTTTTCTTCCAAAATATTTCTCTCCAAATTACTTTTCTTTTTTTGTCCACAAAATAATGTAAAGACAAATTTTCTTTTATGGACTTGACTTAATCCCGACTATGAACAATGGCTCATTCTCACATTGTTCTATATATTAACTCCTATGAATGTTGATACGGAGCTCTGGTGCCACCATTGGCTGCTAACCACAAGGTTGGTGATTAGACCCCACCAGCCACTCTGCAGAAGAACGATAAGGCTGTCTGCTCCCATAAAGATTCATCGCCTTAGAAACCCTTATAGAAGGGGTGGGAAACCTTTTTGCTTCCAAAATTCATAACATCATTCACAGGCCATACAAAATTATCAACTTAATATTTAGCTTTCTCTATTTGATCAAACATTTAATTAACCCACCAGCTGCTCTTCAGAAACCCTATATAGGATCACTATGAGTCAGAACAGCAACAGTGTGATGGCTGGAACTGTGGTTGCCTTGGTAGGGCCAGACCAAATGATTCCATGGGCCTTATACAGCTCGTGGGACAGATGTTCCTCACCCCTGCTTTATAGAGTCGGAATCAGCTCAATAGTTTAGGGTCGGGTGGGTGTTGATAACTTTTGTTGATACCAAAAACACCCCCTTTCTTTTGGAAGCTGTATTTTTTCCTCTGTTTCCTCACCTTTAGCCTGAATACAGGATTCCTAGTATGGTGCTGTAGGATCAGGACTGGATTGCAAACCACAGAGTCAGCAGTTCAAACCTACCAGCTGCTCACCGGAACCCTATTCAGGGTTGCTGTGAGTTGGAACTGATTTCTCCTGCACTTAACAGCAACCAACAACAACAAGCCTGAATACAGGAGAGAGAATAACAGTGAAGTTCATTTTCAATAGATCCAAAGGTTTTTAAGTCAGATGTATTTTTTGTTTTGTTTTGTTTTAGATTAGTTTGCAGTTGTTGTTATTGCTGCTAAGTGCCCTTGAGTCAGTTTTGACTCATTTCTGAGAAGTAATTGGTGGACTTTGCAGCTGACTTTGCAGTTAGCAGTCCAGTACTTATCCTACAGTGCCACACCAGGACTTCTAAACAACTAAACGCTAGAAAGGATGCATTGAACCACTCTGTCGCTAGACAGCTAACTACATGTTTGAAGCCTGTACTCCAGACCACTAAGCATCATCCGGACAGTTAGCACTGTGAAATGTCTATGTTCTGATTCTGAGGCCTACAAACCCCTTCTCTGCTCAGATGTGTTTACGATATTGTTTGACTTAGAAAATATGCCAGTGTGGGAGATGAGTAATGCCTCCAGGTGATAGTGTTCAAAAAAGAAAGCTTCCTAACCTTTTCAGTATCTTTGCTTTTCTACCCCAAGGAACAGTAATACAACTTTCTGACATTTCTGGTTTGTATCAAGAGTGGGATTTTCACAGCCATCATCAAATCACTCGTTAACATTGACATCTTGCTGTCTCTTGTGCTGTTTTAAGATTTTCTTTCTGAAACTAGGACTTAGAAAGAAAAAAATAATAATGCTAGTTGCTCTTGAAAAGAAAGTGCTTTCTCATGTATTATCTTATTTTATTCTCATATCAAAAGAGACGAGAACAAGTGCCATTATTTTCACTGAAAACAAATCTAAGTTGCAGGAAAATTGTGACTTGTCCAAGGTCCTCTCAGACAGTGAGTACAACTCAGATGTTGTAAAATGAACACACTTTTCAGTAAAACACCCTGTGGAAAAACCCGTCATCAATACAGAAAGAGAGAAGAAAGGAAGGAAATTAGTATTTGAGTACATAATTGAATCTAGCTCCACCAACACTAGGATATAGCTGGTGGTGCTGCCTTTTTCAAAAGCAAAAGAACACGTAAAGTTTCAGAATATGTAGAAGTATGTTGGGTGATGTGAAGGATATGGAAATGGTATTAGACTTTGGAGTCCTGCCGTCCATGTGTTCCCAAGCCTAGTCAAGGAGATATAATAAAGACACATTAAACATTACTTATCCAAAAGAATAGTGAGGTTGGGAAAGAATGAAATCAGAGAAAGCGTCTTAGAGTGGGTGAAGCTTGTGCTGAGTTTGCAATTGTGGCAAGAAGTACATATGTGGACGGGAGAGGTGAGAGCAAACTAGAGAAGAAATCATGAGTGAGTCTAGAGTGTGTTTCAGTCAGGGCAGATGGAGCTGGCTAGGAAAATGGGGGATGTATAACTGGTGTGGTGCCGTAGGATCAACACTGGACTGTGAACCACAGGCTGCTCCTTGGAAACCCTATACAGAGTTGCAGTGACTCAGGACCAACCCGATGGCACTTAACCACCACCACAACAACACTTTGATAGCTTGAACTCTGGCTACAGGAGGCCTTGAAAACATGGAGATGCAAGACCACAGAATTTTTAAAGTGAAAAGTCATCTTACTTAAGCATCCCATTTTACAGAAGGGAAACTGCTATCTATAAAGATGAAATAACTTTTTTATGGTCACAACAATATAATTAATGAGCAGGGAAAGGAAGATGCATACCTATCCCCAATCAAGACCTCTGTATTCCATTGACCTTGAAGCTCTTGGTGGAGGGGAGTGGTGGACTGACAGTGTTGAGCTCACTTTAGCACTCTTTTATTGATGCAAGTAATGCCTTGTATAAAAATGAAAAAAGAAAAAGAGATTAATCCTATTTCATATGATGATGCTGCTTACACTGGTAGCTGACTACAGCTTCTGTTAAGCAAAGCTATCAAGACTCAGTGGATAATGGAAATACTATTCCATCCCAGGTATATGCTGTCCTCTCTCAGAACTCTGAAAATGAGCTATTACTCATTTGCCCTATAAATTACATTGCTATATCCAAATGATATGAGCAGTAAACGAAATGTCACCTTTTCAGGGGCAGAGGCATACTTTAATGGTCCACGATATAACCAGAGAGGCAGATATGGTTTAAATTCTAGTTGCCATTTTATTGGCGTCCTGGTGTGGCACTGTGGGTTATTAATGCACTGGGCTGCAAGGTCTATTTGACGTACAAGATTAATGGTTCAAACTCACCAGCCACTCCTTGGAAACCCTATACAGAATCAGAATCTATGAATCAGAACTGACTCGATGGCACTTAACAACAACAAACAACCATTTTATTGGAGTCCTGGTGCAACACTCTAGGAAAAGCACTGAACTGCAAGGTTGGTAGTTCAAACTTATCAGCTGCTCCTTGGAAACCCTATTCAGGGTCGCTGTGAGTGGGAACTGACTTGGCAGCACTTAATTAGATCACCATTTTATTGGAGTCCCTAAGTGGTATAAATGGTTAGCACGCTCGACTGCTAACAGAAAGGATAGAAGTTGGAGTCCATCCAGAGTTGCCTTGGAGGAACTATTTCCAAAAACACAACCATTATCAACCCTATGTTGTTGTTGTTGTTGTTAAGTGCTGTTTAGTTGGATTGGATTCAGAGTGACCCTGTATAGGTTTTCCGGGCAATGAGTGGCTAGCTTGGACTACCGAACTTGCAGTTAATGCTGAGCTTGCAGTCCAGTGCATTACCCCATAGCACCACAGCAGAACTCCTTTTAGAAAGGGTATACTTCTGCTTTGATATGTATGGGGTCTCCATGAGACAGAGTTGATTCCATGACAACTGGAACCATTTTGTTATCTTTCTGTTATGCTCCAGGTGATGTACTGTGTTCTTTTCCTGCATTTAAAGGTTACGTATTTGCAAGGTTCCCATTATCATCTTGGCACATATGAGGAAAAAGAATCCTAGTTTCAATAACTTGCCCAAGGTCCCACTCTTAGTGTGTGGTAGAACTGATTTTGGAACCTCTAAATCTGTCATACTTATCTATATCATACTGTCTTTATGAACTAGACCAAATTTTAAAATTTACTTTGAAAGCAATATATTTATTTGAAAAGCAGCAAATTCAGATAAGCCAAGAAAATGAAACCCATGCAGAGATAACGTTGTTGTAAATGTTTTCAGACCTATCCTCTTGCCCTCATGCCCTGTTCACCTTTTCAAAACTGAATGCATTTGGCCCACATTAGTCCCATAGTTTTAGTTTAAACTATAGGTTAAGCTCTGCTCCGTGATCATTTTTTATATGTTTAGATAATGATGAAGCAGTTGGGTCATAGTGGGCAGAGCGTTGGAGATAACAACCAGGCGACTTTGATTTTAGTTTTGTCTCTGCCACTGACTTACTCTCTACTCTGAGGGCCTTAGTTTCTTCATAGATAAAATTGAGGGAGTTGAATTAGGTGTCTACTGTTCCATCTGGTTTTCATACCTGTTGATTCTCCAGTTATGATACCTGTTTATTTTGTCACAGTCATGAGGATGAAGCTAGTGGAGAGATCTCTGCTCTCCTTAGAACATTCCAGTGAGTTTCTCAGGCAGATAGATGTTGCCCTGTATCTGGCAGTGTCTGACCTAGTGTTGGACTCCAGACATTTTGGATCACTTGAATCTTTGAGCAGAGAGGTTAAGAAACTTGGGGTATAAACAAATAAAGGCATATTGTAGAAGGGAGTTTTAAGCTTACATAACTGATGTTTGGGAAATGCAATACAGATTGGTTCCTGCTTATCACCCATGTGCATTGAAGGAAAGAAGAAGCAGTTCTTGGAGGTGCCTTGTAATAGATGACTCAATTGGGACTTGTTAGTAAGGTATAATAAATGTTAGTAAGGTGGAACAAAGTGGTTCTGTTCTATACCTTGATGTTGCTGTTGTTGTTAGGTACCATTGAGTTGGTACTGACTCATAGTGACCTTTTATGCACAGCAGAAAGAAACACTGCCCGATCCTGAGCTGACCTCACTATCATTGCCATGCTTGAGCACACTGATGCTGTCACTTTGCCAATCCATCTCGCTGGGGGTCTTCCTCTTTTTCTCTGACCTTCCACCCTACCAAACATGATATCCTTCTCCAGTGAATGGTCCTTCCTGACAATATGTCCGAAGTATGAGAGACAAAGTTTGGCCATCCTAGCCTCCAAGGAACACTCTGGCTGCACTTCTTCCAACACAAATCTGTTGGTTCTTTTGGCACCCCATGGCATTTTCAATATTCTCCTCCAACACCATAATTGAAATGCATCAATGCTTCAATGGTCTTCCTTATTCACTGTCCAGCTTTCGCATGCATATGAGGTTATTGAAAATACCGCACCTTAGTCTTCAAGCTGACATCTTTGCTCTTCACCACTTTAAAAAGGTCTTGTGCAGCAGATTTGCCTAATGCAATACATCATGTGATTTCTTGACTGCTGCTTCTGTGAGTGTTGATATTGAATCCAAGAAGAATGAGGTCCTTGACAACTTCAATCTTTTCTCCATTGATAAAAATGTTGTTTATTGGTCCAGTGGTGAGCATTTTTGTTTTCTTTCCATTGAGATGCAATCCATACCGAAGGCTGTGCTCTTTGATCTTCATCAGTAAATATTTTAAGTCCTCTTCACTTTCAGCAAGCAAGGTTGTATCATCTGCATATCGCTGGTTGTTAATGAGTCTTCTTCCTCCAATCCTGATGCCACGTTTTCCTTAGTATAACACAGTTTCTTGGATTATTTGCTCAGCATACAGGTTGAGTAAGTATGGTGAAAGAATACAATCCTGTCACACACCTTTCTTAATTTTAAACCATTCATTGTTCCCGGGTCTGTTTGAAAACCTGCCTCTTTGTCCATGTACAGATTCCTCATGAGCACAATTAAGTGTTCCGGAATACTCATACTTTGCAATGCTGTCCATAGCTTGTCATGATCCATACAATTGAAAGTCTTTGCATAGTCAATAAAGCACAGTTACGATTTTTATTATGTATGTACTTGCTAAGTGCCTTTGAGTCGGTTCTGACTCATAGCAACCCTGTATAAGGTTTCTGAGGCTGTGAATCTTGGTGGGAACATAAAGTCTCATCTTTCTTCCATAAAACAACTTGTGGGCTCTAACTGCTAACCTTGTGGTTTGCAGTCCAATGCTAATTTTATGGAGCCACCACACTCCCCATGTATTTACTATTGTTGTTGTTGTTAAGTGCCATCGAGTCAATGCCAACTCATAGGGACCCTGTATAGGGTTTCTGAGTAGTAGCTGGTGAGCTTGAACCACTGACCTTTCACTTCAAACAGCTTTGCAGTCTGGTGCATTAACCCACAGCACCACACCAGGACTAGATTCTAGTTATTCCTATCCTCAAAACCACTCAACAATGTATATTTTTCTTCTCATATTGCAGATGAGACTCAGAGGTGTATTAACTTGCTTGTACTCACCTATCTAATGAGTAGCATATCTGAGATTTCACATTCTTTCTCCTGCATCATAAATCGCTGTCTCTATAGGATCATTCCCAACAGCTTAAAAACAAGTTCTGGTATTCTTCCATCCTAAAACCCAAAACCCTAGTCTCTGACTCTTCATTTGTGTCCAGTGCCTGGCTTATTTGTCGGTCCCTATTCATGGCAGAACTTCTCAAAAGAGTTGTTGGTATACTTCAGTTTATTCTTCATTCCCCTTCAGTTTGTCTTAGGCTTTTGTTAGTCAACTAGAGCTGTTCTTATCAATATCATTCCAAACTTCCATATTTCTCAATTCAGTGGACATTTTTTTCTCTTCTCATCTTGTTGCATTCAGTATAGCAAATGAGCCACTTCCTTGCATGGCTTTTCTCTTTTTCTTTGATGGTGTCTTCTCTACTCATCCTCTTCTGAATCCTGTTTCCCTGTCATGGGCCCTTTTTTGTTCCTCTGAACCCTATCCTTAAGTGATCATATTCTTTATCATGGCTTAAATACTATCTTTATGTAGATAAACTTCCAAATTTACAGTTCAACCTAAATCTTTCCACCTATCTCCTAACCAGTCTGTTCAACTACTTACTTGACATTTCTATTTAGATATTTCGTAGACTTTTCAGACTTAACATATCCTAAATGGAACTCTTAAATCTCCCCAACAAACTTGTTACTCTGTCCTATTATTAAAATGTTATATTCTACCTATTCACTCCCATATTCTCAGTCCATTTGCAAGTCTCACATTGATACATCATTAGCATAGTTTGCAACTCTCCACCCATCTTCATTCCATTCTCTCCTCAGGAGTTAAACCACCATCCATTCTCACCTGGACAGTTGCAATACTCTCTTACGTTCCCTCTTTCTACTCTTTGAAAGACCCCTGTTAGCACTGTAGGTTATGCACTGGACTGTTAGCCACAAGGTCAGCAGTTCAAACCCACCTGCTACTCCATGGGAGAAAGATGAGGCTTTCTACTCGGTAAAGTTTTGCAGTCTTAGAAACTGTACGGAGTCACTATGAGTCAAAATCAACTCAGTGGCAGTGGGTTTGGATTTTGGTTTCTACTCTTGGCTTTTTTCAAACTGTTCTTCACATAACAGATCAAATATTTTAAGCTACATACAAGATTATATTATTCCTTTGGTAAAACTATTCAGTGTTTCCATTGCTTCAGAAAATTCTGATTCTTTATCATGACCTATTAGATTCTCTGCATGAGTGGATGTTTGCTTTACGTAGAAACTTCTGTCATTCCACTTTCTTCTTTATCTCCCTTTATCTTTGTGCTTTAGCCATACAGGTAATCCATTTCAAGGACTTCCATCTTAAATTGAGTCCCTTGTTGTTGTTAAGTGCCTTTGAGTCATAAAGTCCCGGCTTGCCCTTTATAGGGTTTCCAAGGAGCAGCTGGTGAGTTTGAACCACCAACCTTGTGTTTCAAACCGACCTTGTAGTCCAGTGCTTTATCCCACAGTGCCACACCAGGACTCCAAGTTGATTCTAGCATAAGTCAATTCGATTATTATCAGCATCTTTATACATCTGAACTTTATTTGTCTTTGGGAATCAGAAACATTACATGTAAGTATCTGAGAATAATAACATCAGCAAATTACATACTGCAACACTGTATATAGTATATACTATAATGATAAACTCCACTGCCATCTAATCAATTTTGATTCATAGCCATCCTATACAAGAGGTCTGATACTGTAACTCACCAGGAGACAGCTTCATCATTCTCAGAGTGACTGGTGGATTTAAACTGCTGACTTTGTGGTTAGCTGCCCAATGCCTACCAACAGCACCATCAAGGTTCCTTATTATAATGGCAAAATATTAAAAAAAAAAAAATCCCTGCCCAAACTCAGATAATTTTATGTGGTTCATTATAACTCAAATGCATCTCAAGTCAAAGAATACCTGTATTGGTTTCCCTTAGTTTCTAGAACATGCCTAGCTCTTTCCAACCCCAGAAACCTTGTAGCAGAACTCTTTTTGCTGTCTTCCTGAAGCACCTAGTCTAGTGCTTCTTGGATGGCTACTCTATCAGACACTTAGGTCAGTATTGTCTCCATCTCAGAGAAGCTGTCTCTGACCACATGGTTTCAGTAGATCCTCTCCTCTGACTTTCTTCTTTATTTGTTGTTTAGGTAGCATTTGTTACAGTGCCCAGTGTAGTTGCTCAATTTGCAATATGAATGACTAGGCTTAAAGTGAGGCTGGCATGTAAAATCCCATTTCTCACTAGAGGCCTGTAATCAAACTGTTCATCCACATGATTCATGTCTTTAAAAATCCATTTACACACTGAACCTGTAAATAACTTCAGGATTAAGTGAAATGCTGCTAGAGGAGACTTGAGTAACTGGTAGGCATTTGAAAGATGACTTGGAGGTTGACATACATGGTTTGAAAAGTCGTTGGTTTTTCCCTTTGTTATTTATACGCAAATAGGCTTAGGAAGCCCATCTTATGGTGGTTTGGGCTCTGGTCTCCTGAATTTATTTCTGGAGATACTCAGATTTTGTTTCTCTTGCTTAATAATACAACTATCTGAATTCCTAACATAAACCAGAATTCCTTAAACTGAGTTGAATGCTTCCTTGAGAGGGTTTTCATTGTGTTCATTAGCATGGTGTGGCAGAATGCAAAGGACTCTGTACCAGAAATTGGTTTTAGATTATTGTCCTTCCCTTGATTACTTTGAAAAATGAAAACAAACACAAAGCCTTATTTTCCCTAGCTATAAATGAAGGGAATTGCATGAAGTGGTTTCCAGTGTTCTTCCCAGTTCTAATTGTTATGAAATCTCTCACTCTTGGAAAGAAATCATGGATGCTAATACTGGCAATAAACACAAAAACTAATTGATGGTTAAGGAAGCAGACCCTCTCCCCAAAGATGCTCTGATGGAGAAGTAGTAAAAATTCCTATAGACAACCTCAGCAAGCAGAAAGGGAATGATAAATTCCTTGGATGCTTAGAACCCTTCAATGTAACCTCTTTTTGCCTTTTGGCTGGCCTTATTTTCATTTATTAGAAAGTTTGCAAGGAAAAAATACCATCAAATTTAATAGTTTAAAAAGGGCTTTGATGATTTGTTCTTCACCCAACCAAGAATGAAAAAGGTGAATTAGTTGAGATTCATACGTGTCCCCTTCTAAGCTGTGGCACTCCAAAAAGACTCTTTTTTTATTTAGATGCAAGCTTGAGTGGCTTGCTTGGTCATTCAGAAGAGTAACCCTTACTGAAGGAGGCAGCAGGCAAAAGAGCAAGAAAGAAATCCTTCCTTCCTTCCTCCACTCACAGGTATTAGAAAGCCGAGTCAGTTAGGAAGACTAAGTAAGTGCATGATTTTAGTTTGAAATTCAGTTTCACATCCCTTTTATTAATTGTTGCTACAGTGGGCCAGCCTTTGTACTGCATGCTTATCTCCCAGCATTGTTTCCGAAACATCCTTTGGATTGAGTGGTAGTATTCCCATTTTGTTATCCTACTTGCTAAATCAAGGCCCAGGTTGCCAGTGATTGAATTGGAATTTGAACCAAGCAAATGAATAATGAAAAGTACTGGTGTGGCTCTGTAGGATAAGCACTGGACCACAAGGTCAACTTGAACCACATGGTTGGTGGTTCAAATTACCAGTCGCTCCTCGCAAATCCTATACAGGATCGCTGTATCAGAACCAACTCAGTGGCACTTAACAACTACAAATGAGTAATGAATCTTTTTTTGACCCTATAATGTAACTAGCAGCATTTTTAGCATGTAAATGATAGTTGAAAATTAATGACACCCAATCCACAGATTCTGTGTCCTTTTTTCTAGAGATCCTGGGTGTTTTCTTTTTGTCCAGTCATATCAATACCCTCCCCTTCTAGAATGCTATGTATAGACTATTATTTTTAATATCTGAGAAGTGAAATCAAACCCTGTGTTAAAACAATTAATAGTTAAATTTTGCATGATCACATAGTAGCATTTCACAAAAGCATGACCTTATTTGTAGCTTAGAATCCTCCTGACCTGTTGCTTTAAATATTTTAATAACACAGGTTCCCCCCTTTCCCAGCGAGGCCCATTTTTCTCTCCAATCACTTTAATTATGTTAGCTAGAATCCTGTTTCTCACACATCTTCAGTTCTCAACCTTGTTAAAATTAATCATATAATCCCCCTTTAAAACATAGTATTACATCACCATAGTAACACAGTATCCAAGCTTTATAGATAAAACATAACAGCCATAAGAAGGTAGGGTTTGGTGTCCCCTTGACAGCTCTGCAACTTTTATAGAAATGTGTTCCTTCTCCTGGCTCGTGTAAGGTAGAGGGGATAGCATTACTTATACCTGTTTTATTACCGTATTGCTTTAAAATTGCCACCTTGTTTTGTTCACCCCCCTAGTTAAATAAGGAGAGGAGAATAGTTACTTCTCTTTCTGAATTCCTCTCTGGTACTCTCTCACCACTCTCCAGGGAAGGGATTGTTTCCTCAAATATGACCAGACAGGGTCCATTGACCATTGTATGTGATTTCTTGATAGTCCCTTTAATTTTGATTTTCATATGTGGTTTTTTTTATAAAGGAGCTTTAGAAAGAAAGGTTACCCCTATATTTGGAAACTTAATACATGTCTTGTTCAAAGACCCAATAAGAATTCTGCCTTTGCAAAAGGCCTGGTGAACCATGATTTTGCATTTTAATTGATAATTTAGGAAATAAATTCTATGAGAAAGCATTGATTTGGATGGTTTCTTAATATGAGTATTTTAAATAAAATACAGTTTGATAGTCTTAGAGTTGATGAGTCCTTTGAGTAATTCAATTTCAAATTTTACGTAGTGGTTACGAATCGGGCTGCGAACCTTAAGGTCAGCGGTTTGAAACTACCAGCCGCTCCGCGGGAGAAAGATGAGGCTTTCTACTCCCGTAAGGATTTACACCCTCGGAAACCCTGTACAGGGTCGCTATGGGTCGGAACCGACTTTACGGCACTTAACAACAACAACAACATATTAGTCTAAATTTATATATAAGGCTTTGAACTTCTTACAAACGAATCCAAGCTAACTGGTAAACTGAATTAAAAAGTGGATTTGTAAACATTTTGTAACTTAAAAAAAAGATATTGCCTAGATCAATCTGATTGATTATATGCTTATTATTATTATTATTTAAAGTAGATGTTTTCTATTTACATCAAAGTATTTTTGGTATGGTTTATTTTTGCATTGAGGCAGTACTTTTTAGCATTTTCTCTTTAATGTCTTTCTTTAAAACATTGTTTTCATTTCTTAGAAAGCACTTTAACTTGCTAGACAATTTGTTATTTCTGTCCTCTAAAATGTAAAATTCTGAAAGATACAGAAATTTAGTAAAATGATAACTGTGCCCTCTTTTCTTTCTAATTCCTTCACTTCTGGAGCCTCCAGCTCTGTGACTTTGATTCAGTTACCTAACTATTCTGTCCTTTAGCTTCCTCTTCTGTGAAATGGGACCACTCACCTAAATTCCAGGGTTATTGTGGGGTGAGATGGTATATATCAAAAGCTGGGCAATGAATAAGGAAGATTGAGAAAGAATTGATGCCATTAATTATGGTATTGGAAAAGAATCCTGAAGATACCACGGATAGCCTGAGGAACCAACAAATCTGTGTTGAAGAAGTACAACCAGAATGCTCCTTAGAAGCTAGGAGGATATGAGATTTTGTCTCATGTACTTTGGACATGTTATCTGGAAGGAGCAATCCCTGGAGAAGGACATCATGCTTGGTAAAATGGATTGATACAACGTGTGCCACAGTTAGCTCAAATAGGAATGATTATGAGAATGGTGCAGGATCAGGCAATGTTGTACATAAGGTCACCATGCATTGAAACTAACTTGAGACCACCTAACAATAACAGCAGGCCTATACACATGTAGCTTTGTGACTGGCACATAGTAGACACTCACATTCTGCTTTGCAGTCACCATTACTTTCTGAACTAGAGGAGTAATTAGGTGAATAGTGTTAACAGCAAGTTAGAGTGGGCTTTGCAGTCAGAGAGGCCTAAGCTTAAAGTCTACCTTTTTGCCACTTTCTAACCGGAATCTTAGGCAATACCTTTCTGGGGCTATTTCCTCTTCTGTGAAATGAGGTTAATAAAGTGTACCTTTCAAGATTGATGGGATGATTAACCAAGCTACCTCAGTGCCTGCACTCAATAAGTGGGAGAAGTTACAAGAGCTCCGACAGTTTTGAGTTCTGAGTTGTTCACTAGAATGGACAGATCGCTGTCTCTCTCTTTTTTTCCCTGACTCACTGTCTTATTTCCTCGGAGTGTGTAAATTTTAAGTTTGTTTATAAAGAGTTCCACCGAGAAAGGAAATGTTACAAGTTCAACGACTTGTAGTGATTAGATATTTTATCAAGAAACTTACTGCACATTCATTTTCCCTTTGTTCTCTCTCTGCTGCAGCCTCACAGTTAGCCAAGTTGGCCAGAACTTCACGTTTGTGCTCACTGACATTGACAGCAAACAGAGATTCGGGTTCTGCCGCTTATCTTCAGGAGCGAAGAGCTGCTTCTGTATCTTAAGGTAAGGAAGAATGGCTTTTGGCTATTGGCTAATTCTATGAGACAATGTCAGCGTTTGCGTTGTTCTTCCATAATTAAATTTTCCAGCTGTTCTTTTTAATTTTCCTATCTGCTTCCCACAAGTCACTGCACTTGGGGAGAAGGACTTCAAAATGTTGTTCTTGCACTTTAAGTTCTGCAGATAACTGTATTTATTTATTTGTATCACATCCCTTGGGTGGGAAAGGGATCGTCACTTCTGTGTAGTATGTGGAGGCTGTATAGTCAGCGTGACTTCGGTTCCCCCTGCTGTTATCTGGAGCTGTCAGAAATTAGCCTGTTAGGCTTTTCCTTGGACATTTTGTGTATGTAAGATTATTAATAAAGTATGTGTCTCTAGTTGAGGACGTCTCGCAGACACTGATTGTGTCCTCCTCAAAGTAACACCCTTGCCCTCTTTGGGTCAATGAGTGAGTGAGTGACTGTTTCCCTAACTTGGCTACATCTGAAGATGTTTGAAAAAAAAAAAAAAAGGCAGAATCCTGTAAGAAGAGTTCTTTAGGTCTTCTAAAATCCCCTTCATACACCAGAGCCGCACTTGCTTAATGCTCTGTTTCCTCCTGCCAGAGGGGTAGACGTGTTCGGTGGTGGAAGGATGTGTGTAAATCTGAGTTTGGAACTGCTGGCTCTGTGAGCTCCTGCTGGGAGCTTCCTGAGGGGGAAGTAAAGGCACCTCACACACTCTCCTCTCCATCTGCCTCAGTTAAGTAGGTGTCAGAGGGGCCTGCCTCCTGTCTCTCTCTGCTCATGTGGAGCAGTCTAGGGCAGGACAGCAGGGAGGCGCCCCTGACAAAACCCGGGTCCCCAGTCCTGGGCTTGGGCTAGGGCCTGGGGATAAAAGGCCAGACCCACTATGAATTCCAGAAAAGGATAGTTCTCTGGTGTACTAGTCTGTACTTTCTTTTCCTCAACAACAAAACACCCACCCCCCTCCTCAACCTCATCCCTCAAACTCCTGGGGGAAGTGGGGCTGGGCTGACTATTTGAAGTTGTTTTGGACTGCTATACTTTTACACTTCTCTACACAAGTCAGTGTTATTATTTTTAATCAGTGAAATCAACTCTCTCCAGTGCTACTAGCCAGCCACTGCTGGAAAGACCTTAGGAAGAAGATACAACCGCTCCTTTGTGACATGAAAGTGTGTACAGCTTTTCTCAAGCAAGTAGCCTAGGTCTGAGGATATAAAGAGTCATCTTTTGATTTAGTGGTGTTGGTTCTTTTTTTAAAAAAAGATTTTCTTTTCTATTTATGTCTAATGTTATCTTTTAGTGTTAGCCAGGATACTACATGTTTACATGCAGGCAGTCCCCAGGTTCTGAACTTCCAATTTGTGTAGAATCCATAAATACGAACCTTTCCCCAGAAAGCCTATTATATTAAAATTTCAAGTTACATACAATGGTTTATGATAACATAGAGGAGCTGATTTGATGCATGTGTCAAAACATTATTATTGCTAAAGTATCATGTTAATGATGTTTTTAGTATATCTAGAAATGTTTTTGTTATGTTCTTTATGCATAGAAACATATACTGTGTACTAAGACAAACATTTGACTAACTGATGTTAGATGTGAATTGTATCTAACTGCTCTGACTTAAGTACAAATTCAACATAATGATTTAGGAATGGAACTTGTTGGTAATCCAGGGATTGCCTATATACACGTTGTTGTTGTTATGTGCTGTGGAGTCGGTTCCGACTCATAGCGACCCTGTACAGGGTTTCCGAGGCTGTAAATCTTTACGGGAGCAGAAAGCCTCATCTTTTTCCCTTGGAGTAGCTGGTAGTTTTGAACTGCTGACCTTGAGGTTAACAGCCCAATTTGTAACCACTACGCTACCAGAGCTCCTTTAAATTCACTTAGAGGAGGTAAAGACTTAAATTGAGTTCTTGAACTTTTGTAGATAGGCTCTGTCCCCCAGAACATTTTGGATTACAATGTGTCTTTTTTCCTTTTCATGCTGAGTTGTGAATGTGTGATTCTGTTGTTTGAATTGTGTGTCTAGCATTTACAGTCATAGATTTCATGTTTGTGAGAAGCTAGTTGAATAGCCTCTGTTCTTATGTAGAATGAAAAATAGCAATTGGTGTGTTTTGTGTCTTTTAGAATCTTTTGTATCTTTTAGAACTGTGGAGAAAATTTGGTGGTTTCATTCATTCGCTTATCCTCAGTTAAATGCCTACTATTAGCTAGTTCCTGCTCTTGAGAAGTTTCTAAGACTAGTTGGGGAGATGATGCTCACACAATAGGATGTTACATATTATAAGTCATCCCACGGCAAAGTTTGTCTTACTTTTTCCAGTGCCAGAGGATTGTGGTTAAAAATGGAGTCCTGTGTCAATTCAAGAACATGTATTTTGTGGGCATTAAATATGTGAGGGGGAGCTTTCTTTATCTTATTCAACTGTGCATATATAAAGAACACATATAACATAACTTCCCCTGTGTTTGGCTTGGGAATAATGCTTTGTCAAAGGTTGTTTTGTGTGTGTGTGTGTGTATGTAATATATATATATATATTACATACACACACACACACACACATATACATGTTGTTGTTAAGAGTCAATTTCGACCCATAGTGACCCTGTATAGGGTTTCCAAGGAGCAGCTAGGGAGCTTGAACCACCGACGACCTTGCAGTTCAAACGACTTTGCAGTCTGATGCACTAGCCCACAGCGCCACAACAGGACTCTCTCTCTCTCTCCATATATATATGTATGTATATATATATATACACACACACACACAGACAGTTAAAAAAGAAAAACAAAGCTACCCCCTGTACTGCCCTCCTTCCCCCATTGATTCGGACTCATAGAGACCCTGTATAGGGTTTCCAAGGAGTCGCTGGTAAGCTGAACCGCAGACTTTGTGGTTCAAACCGACCTTGCAGTCTTGTGGGGCCACCATGAATAAAAGGATCTTCTGTTAACCTTGGATATCTGGTTGGTGATATACCCTACAGAGAGTGGGGTGGTCTACCAAAAGAATGAGGGTTGGGTCCAGGTGATTATTAGTGTTGTCTCCTTTCTCTTTTTGCTGCATAGTCAGCCTGGACCTTGAGGTCCAGTTACCCTTCACAGTGTGCTCAGTGCTCTGGCTGAAGTGTGTTGATAAGGCACCCTTTACTTGTACTTTGCATTTCCTCTCAGTCAGGGCATCTCTGTAGGCATAGCCTCCTTTGTTTTAGTTTCTTAGAGTCACCTCTTCTCACTTCTGCCTCTCTCAGCTCAGATACTTCCGAATCCAGATGAGTTCATATACCTTCTCTGCCTTCACCCATCTACCCATACTCAGCCTGTAGACCCCTCCAGCAGAGATAATTATTCCTTCCTGTGCCCTGCACCCCAACATGCTTTGCATACTTCAGTTATGCACTCATAAAGGCTCAGCCTTCTGTTCTTTTTCTCCTATTGGACTGCTAACTCTTTAGGAGTAAAGGCAGTTAATCAATGTTGTATCCCCCCAGCATATAGTGTACATGATTTTCAGAGAAAAGGAGACACATTACAAATGGAAAAGCAGGGTTCCCAAGGCTCTGAGTGAAAGGACAGTGTCTCATGAGGCACTAGTTCAAAGAGAAAATATGAAATGTGGTTATTGGCAGTAGCGTAGTTCATATTGCCAAACTCATTTCATATTAGTTGTAAGAAGTGCATCTTTGAATCTCACAGTGGCAGTCCAATGTTTAGTGATAAGAATTGTGTCCATAAAGGATTATACAACAAATATCCTAAAATTTAAACTTAATTTCATAATGAAAGATTCTTGAGCATCCTTTATACAATTTCATTTATTTATAAAGTTCATTTTTATTGTCTCCTATCCCCACAAGAATGAAAAGCTTCCTTAAGGCAGCAGATTTGTATACTTTTGTGTGTGTGTATATTCAAAGTTTTTCATGAATGTCTGCACATAGTAGGTACCCACTCAGCAATGCTTGTTTGATGCAAGAATGAATCTTTGGGAAAACCTTTGTTTAAGAAAAAAATTTGAAAAGTTATTCTGAACTCTTATCATCAGCTAATCTTCACAGGAATGTAGCTACTAAAGTATTTATAAAGATAGGCACTGGCCCACAAGGTTGGCAATTCAAACCCAGCAGCCACTCTCAGAAACCCTGTACAGGGTTGTTATTAGTCAGAACTGACTCTGTGATACTTACTACAAATGAGGCAGAATCAACTTGATAGTAGTAAGTTAAGTTTGACTTTTTTTGGATAACATGGGGTCCTGGTGTGATGCTGAAGCACTGGACTGATAATCACATAGTCAGAGGTTCAACCCCAACAGCCGCTCCTCAGAAACCCTATATGGGATTGCTTTGAGTAGTAACAGACTCGATGGCACTTAACAACAACAGTAACAATAGTTTTTGGGTAAATTAGTCATTCTTCATTTTATACCCAGGAATGTAAGAGTATTTTAAGATTTTCAGGTAACACTGAGTCTGATGTGATACAAATATTGAAATTTTCACTATTATAGAACACAGAGACTTAGAACCAAGGTTTTTTCCTGCCTTCCAAATTACCCAAATGGCATGTGCTCCATCATGGCCAAGTTGTAATGAAATGTGTTATTTTTATAGCCAACTTTTCTGGTTTGGAATGAGCAGAATGAGCACAAGAGTTCAGTTGTAACTTTGAGGGGCAATAGGAGATATTCCATACAATAACTTCTGTAGTTCTTATAAAGGAACTTTGAAAATACTTAACAATTTTCTCCTTTATATTTAAGAATCTTATTTAAGCTTTTAAGAATGCTTGAGTAATTATCCTTATACCCAAATAATACTGTTTGAAACATAATATATATTTTGGGAGGAAATAACACTTTTCCCCCATCAAATCTAAATTATTTTAGTTTAGGATTTTAAAACTTTTATTTGGTTAGTAACTTTTATTTGACTTTTTAGTTTGGTTAATGAGTACTAATATATACCTGGATCGAGCAATTGAGAACACCTACTCTTTGGCCTTTTTTTTGACTACCAAAAACCCCAAACACAACAAACCACCACACTCACTGCCATCGAGGTCATTCTGACTCCTAATGACCCTATAGGACAGAGTAGAACTGCTCCTTAGGGTTTTGGAGGCTGCCAATTTTTTTCAGAAGCAGACAGCCTTGTCTTTCTCTCTTGGAGCTGCTGGTGGGTTTGAACCACCAACCTTGTGGTGAGTAGCCCAACACTTAACCCACTGTGTCATAAAGGCTCCTTTATGTGCCTCAAGGCCCCTTAAAATAGATAGAAAGATCTAGTCCTAGCTCCTCTTTCACATATCTTGCTCATTCAAGATATTGATGCGCTGAACTTTGTATTACAAAATGAAAACAATGTTCTTATGTACTTTTTTGGTTATTTACCAAATAAAAAATGGAATATGCTTCTGGATCCACTGTCTTTATATCACTGCTGAGTTTGATGTCTACCCCCTGTTTTATTTCATCTTTATTCTGTTTTATTTAAAACCAGTACTGCTTTAGGAACCTCTCAACCTTTGAGAAGTGAAGTAGACAAATAGCTAGAATATAACGTGCTAAGTGCTATTTTAAATAAACATTGGCGTGAGGTTCTCTGGGGTCACAGAGGAGGCAGCACCCACTTCTGACTTGGAGAGTCAGAGGAAGTGGTGCTGGTGGGGTCTAGTTAAACTGAGTTTTACAGAGTAAGTAATGGGAGAAAGGCTCAAAAGGCCCCTGGAGAAGACCTAGATGGCCAGCAGTGTGGCATGACCTGGGGACTCTTGGGCCCAGAGTCAGTAACATAGCCACAGAGGACTAGAATGGAGAGTGAGGCGTCCGGCTGATAAGAAGAGAGGGCATATGCATAAGAACACCCACACTTGCAGATAATACCCACTTATCCTGGCTTCA
>NW_006408532.1:1308664-1311711 GCF_000296735.1 Chrysochloris asiatica | reverse complement strand
GCTCTTCTCCCTTGATGGTCCCAGGGACCTCTGCTCCTAGACTGCAAAGTTAATCACTCCCCTCCTTGCTACAAAACTTCTACCTTACATTTCCATCCCTCACAATCAGTCCTGATAACAATTATTCACTATTGTATCACAAGTGACCTTGTGATACATTTCATTTCATCAGCCCCGCCTAGACAGATTGGATACTACTCAGTGGAGATTCTACCTTCCTTCACGCCCTTCCTGGACTCTTGTTGGACAGTGATCAACCTTCTTATGCTGGTTGGCATATGGACTTGTATTTAAATATTATGTTAAGTGCGAACAACCTTCCTTCTAGAACTAGATAGAACAATGACTGTATCCTTTTTCATCTGTCTTTATTTTTTTTCGAAACACAGAACATCTCAGTTTGTGCTAGACAGAGAAAAGAAAACTAGAACTAATAAAGGAGTCTGGTTTTAAGAACTTTGGTTTCCCTCTCTCACTGGTTGTCACAGTGGTTTTGAACAGCACATACAGTTCAGGAGAAAAATCAAAGGACTCTGGTTTTCCTTGGGCAGGTGCAGTGGCAGAATCCCTTTTAGATTGTGTGTAAGCTGCTCTAGTTTAAAATAAATGCAAAGAGGTCGGGTGAGATGGGAGTTGGAGAAGACTGTGGGGACAGCTCCCAGATTTTTACCTTGAAAGCAGGTGTTACTGAAATAGTCCAGAAACAGATGGAATCTCCTATTCTCATTTTAAGCTATTTGTGGTTGTCTTGCCTGAGGGTACCCTGCTATACAGAAATGCACAGCCTCATGTTTGAGGGCAGTTTGGGCATCAAAGCTGGGGCCCCTCTGGGAGAAATTGGCTTTTCTTTACAATATCTTAAATGCTGTTTGGGAAACCTGAATCATTCATACTGTTTAACAGAGGACTTCCCTCTGTCTTTTAAGTGTTTTCCTCTCATCAGAGCTGTTTGGTTTCTCTTTCACTCTTCCCCTTAAATATAAGAAGATACTAAGTTGTGGTGGTTTTCCATATGGTCAACTGGGAGAAGGCCGGGCTGCTATGGCAGATTTGTAATTCTACCCTATGTGGACCCTGGCATATGCTTTGTGTCAGAATGAGAACCATGGGATGGGGCCCTTTGAGGTTCTTCCTAAGATCCTCGGTGTTTTGTGGATGGTGCTGTGAACATCACTTTGTGGGAAACTATAATTTATTTTAAATTTATATATATGTGTGTGTGTGTGTGTGTGTGTATATATATATATATATAAAAGCAGTTGGGGAGCCATGCATGTTTTATTGCCATACAGATGCTGTTGTGCATAGGAACAGATCATCCTCTGGGGAGCTACAATTCAACTATAGTAGCAAGTAGGACAACTGAAAGAAAATCACCTTTGGGAAGAAGAAAGGGGAGTAAATAAAATTGTCTCTGGTCTGGTCTCCTAGTGGCCTGCTGCTGGAGGTTGGTTTGAAGGCTGGGGAGCTGGACAGTCGGCGGGCCAGGTGTGTCTTCTGCAGCACTGCAGTGGGGCTTGTACCAGCAGCCTTGGGCTCTTGGCCGTCAGAGGAGGTATCTTTTCTTCTGGTTGGTTTCAAAGGAGACTAGTCTGGCTCAGCCTTCCCACAAGAAATCTGAGCCCAGAGTTTTGGGTTTTTGAAACTGCAAGACTTTGACTCAGAGTTGTTTTTTTTTTTTTTTTTTGGAGACTGAATGAGGCACAGACATTAGATGAGAGACTGCATTTTCTCGCTGTGTTTTGAAAAGCAGGGTGGCTTCCTTGTCTCAAGACGCTTGGTTCATTGCAGAAAATGAAACCACTTTAGGGACTCCTGGAGTGGTTTCATTTCATTTTATTTTATTTTAGGTTTTTTTTTTTCCCCATACACCAACTCCTCTTGCTGCCTCCATCAACTGCTGATGGTGGTTTGTGTTACTGCACCATTTTGTAGATTGATAGACTAAGTCAAGACAACTCATCTCAGAGGATTTGGAAGGAAAGATAGGAATTACCAGCATGTACTTAATGTACTATACATAATTATCAGCATGTACTTAATGTGCTATACATAATTCATTTATTCTAAAAGTGAGTTTATGATTTTATCTCCTTTGTAGGCATAGGGGGTTCAGGTTGAGAGAGTTGTAGTTACTTGTCCAAGGTCCAGTAAATGAAGGATTTTGGTTTACAACTCAATCCCTAATCCAGAGTTTAGGCTCTGAAGCATTGAGTTCATTTCCAATAACTTTCTTTGAGCTCTGATTAAAAACTTTAAAGATTAGTTTCCTGCCACCAGAGCAATCTTTGAGTTTTAAAAGATTGTTCATCTCTTTAGAGATATTTAGTTAAAATTACCTTGATGGTTCGTTTGCCTTTACAGAATGATTCAAAGGTGATCTTAAAAGGCTCTTAGAAATAATGTCCCGAAACCCACCCTCGTTTTGCAAATGGTACAAATGATGCCTGAAGAGGGAAGATTTTTGTCCCATGTCCTTTAGCTAATGGCAGCCTTTGGCTCCATGCCCAGTTTTTGTCTAAGTCATGGAAATGGTTCTTCTGTCTCAGGAGAATGAGCCCAAGGGCATTTGGAACTAGTGTTCAAGACTCAGTAGCCTCCAGTTAGTATCAAGGAGACACGTTCACTTTTGGTCAGTATTAGAGCAGCTACCCACCACATGTCTGTCGGTTTATCATACTGTGATGGCCTGCATGTTGTGTTGCTGTGATACTGGAAGCTGTACCACTGATATTTTAAATACTGGCAGGGTCGCCCATGGTGGACAGATTTTGGTTGAGCTTACAAACTAAGACAAACTAGGATGAAGGAAAAGCAGACTCCTTCTCAATATTTCGCATCTGAAAACCTTCTGAATAACAGTAGAACACTGTCAGCACCAGAATATTGAATACTGAGACATTATGAATAGCACAGAATTATTGTCAGATATAGTAGCGTAGTGGTTACGAATCGGGCTGCGAACCTTCAGGTCAGCGGTTTGAAACTACCAGCTGCTCCGCGGGAGAAAGATGAGGCTTTCTACTCCCGTAAAGATTTACACCCTC
>NW_006408532.1:1306765-1308564 GCF_000296735.1 Chrysochloris asiatica | reverse complement strand
TTCAAACTGTTCCTCAGAAGCCAGGCTGGTGAGACTTCGTCTCATACTTTGGACATCTATTAGGAGGGATCAGTCCCTGGAAAAAGGACATCAAGCTTGGTAAAGTGGAGGTCAGTGAAAAAGAGGAAGACTCCCAACAGGTTGGATTGGCACAATGGGCTTGAGTGTAACAATGATTGTGGGGATGACTCAGGACCAGGTAGTGTTTCCATTTGTTGTGCATGAGGTTGATATGAGTCAGAACCAACTCGCCAGCACCTAACAACAACAGCCCAACATGAGAGGATAGGGTAAATGAAAGGGCCATTAATTTAGGGTATCTGGCCCTTTCAGTAACCAATTTTAGAAGCAGTAGCAAGCCTCTTTTTTTTTTTTTTCCCCTTATAAAGAGGCCCCGGAACAGTATGAGGCAGTAATGTATCTCTACTTTATGGTACCCTTAGAAGTGTAACATCCTCACAATTCAATTAATTATGAGCCATTTATTTCATTTAATTGTTGGATTTTGTTTTTTTATGGTCATACATGTAATGCAATATTTGCCAATTTCACCATTTTTTAAAATTTTTTATGTACAGTGGTTATGTACATTGACATTGGTTATGTACATCATGTTGTGCAACCATCACCACTATCTGTTTCCAGATTATTCCACTCCCGTTAACTGAAGCTCAGTGCTGCCTAAACTCTTTCCTTCTCCCTCCCGCCCCTGGTAACCATGAGCCACTTATATTTTAAATGTTGTTTTTTGAGATGGTGTAGATATACTTCACAATTGAAAGAATTTAGAAAACTGCAGAGAAGAAAGGAAAAAAAAAAAAAATCACCTCTTCTCTCTCCAATCTGGTAACGACTAGGGTGTCTTCTCTGAGTTGGGATCATGCTGTAGGTAGTTTTCTGTCTGTCATTTCACAGGATATGTTGTGGGCATCTTTGTTGTTGTTGTTAAGTGTCATCTAGTCAGTTCTGACCCTTAGCGACCCTGTATGGGGTTTCCAAGGAGCAGCTGGTGAGCTTGAACCACCAACCTTGCAGTTGAAACAACTTTCCTGTCTGATGCATTAGCCCACAGCGCCATACCAGGACTCTTATGGGCATCTTGGAATATCATTAAATATTCTTTCATGATAATGTTTTTGACTACGTAATTTATATGAGATTGACTTATAAAGAAAGAAGTGTCTAGTAATATGAGAAAATTTATTGCTAAGACTTGGGTTCTTTGCTGTTTTTTAAATGCATATGTCATAGTGAATTTGTCATTCAGCTAATGACACTGGTATTTTGTTTTGTCTTTTTTAGAAAAGTCAGCTGCTCAATATCTAACATCTGAGTTATTACCCAATTTTTGGCAATAAACAATTGTTATTAGCTTTGGAAAACAGTGAACATAAAAGTATGGAAATAGAATTACAAGTCTTAGTTAAATCAAGTGGCAGTGTAATTAATATACTTTTCCTTTATTACTTTGTACTTTTACATCTCCAGTGTAAATGTTGTTGTTAGGTGCCATCAAGTCAGCACCTATGTGTAGCAACCCTATGCACAGCAGACCAAAACACTGCCCGATCCTGGGCCAACCTCACTACTGTTGCCACATTTGAGTCCATTGACGATGCCACTTGGCCAATCCATCTCGTTTGGGGGATCTCTCTTTTTCTCTGACCCTCCACCTTACCTGACAATATGTCCAAAGTATGAGAGACTAAGTTTGGCCATCTTGGCCTCCAAGGAGCACTCTGGCTGCATGTCTTCAAAAACTGATCGATTGGTTCTTTTGGCAGCCCATGGCACTTTCA
>NW_006408532.1:1292136-1303438 GCF_000296735.1 Chrysochloris asiatica | reverse complement strand
ACCCATGTGGTTTCTAATGTGTGTTATTTGTGTCTTCTCCCTCTTTTCTTTTGTTGTGTTTGCCAATGTTCTGTTGATTTTGTTAATTTTTAAATAAAAACCAGCTTGTCTTGTTGATTGTTTCTATAGTTTTTCTGTTTTCTATCTCATTTATTTCTGCTCTAATCTTTATTAAATGTTCACGATCACTAGCCATTAGAGAAATGTAAATCAACAATGAGATATCATTGCACATCAACAATAACAGCAAGGCCATATTTTCCAACTACTGATCCTTCTTCTTTACTCCCAACCTTTGCATTCCAATCACCAGTAATGATCATTATATCTTGTATGATCATTTACATATGATCATATTACATCCAGTGTAAATAGTCATTTTTATTAGCATAAGTTGTATTCTGAGATATAGAATCTAATGTCGTATAAAACGGAGTGCTTTAAAAGTTAAATATCAACATTAAAACATTTTTTGGGGATGTATTGCATTCTGCATGAGAGAGAATTACATGTATCTGAAAACTTTATGTGGCAACTTAGGGAGTTTGTAAAATTTGTTAAGAAAGTTCAATTCTGTATTGCAGTGTGCAATGGAAATTGATTCAGTTTTTTTATTTCCTGTTCATGATACAGAGCTGTATGATAAGCTCTGAAATACAAAGTTGGTTGTTGAAATTCACCAGCTGCTCCTCAGAAACCCTACAGTGGGTCACTATGTGTCGGTGACACTTAAGAACAACAACGACAGTTCATGGGACTTAGAGTCCTGGTGTGGTGCTGTAGGATAAGCACTGGACATCATGGTCATTTAAATAGCAAGGTTGGTGGTTCAAACTCACTAGGTCACATAAGTCAGTTGGAGACAACTCAGTGGCACCTAACAACAACATTCATGGGACTTACTTACTAGTTGATGGGGAAAACCAAGGGCAATTGTTATTTAACTTTTTTCACAAAATTTAGACTGTCACATAGAGATATAAAATCTCTTACTATAATGCAATGCAATAATTATTATATTCTGAGACCTATCACATAAGGTTTCTAATCCATTCTACTCCAGATGCCTTTGAAGTAAAGAGGGTGGGTGAAGTTTTGTATGTGGGGTTAATTGTCCCGTTGTTCATTTATTCAGTCTGGTACTTGAAGTAGCTCTTTATGTGTATTAATGAGCCCAAAATGCAATGAAAAATGCTTGGCTTTAAAAACTAGACATTAAAAAAATATAATTAAAGGTATGGTAGAAAAAAGAGTTCGGTGAAATTCAGTGTCCTGCAATTTGTTGTCTGATCTCTTGCAATCACTGCTTTCCTTTAAAAACAAAAAAAACAAAAATCCTAGTCCTGTAGGAAAACAAGTCTTTCAGGGCAAAAAAACAAAAACAAAAAATCAAAATAAAAAGCCCCTGCAAATAAAAACAACTCCAAGCCAAAGTAGACCCTAGAGAATATATATTTGCTAATGTAGGGTTTTCTGATGATGAACATTTTGTTCTGTCTCCCCTGTAAAATTTTTTTTTTGGTAATTTAATATATCAATTTTAGGGAAGCTTTAGTTTGCTCCCTTTCTAGTTTCATTAATCTATGAAAATATACTAAATACAGATCATTCTCACTGAACAAATTTAACTATTGTCTACTGGTCCCAAGAAACAATACTTGTTTTGGTATTTATTTTTAATCGTTTAAAAAATTCCCCAGAAATTATGATTCCTCATCTTTTCATACCCTGGACTGTTTATTTCCTCTCAGTACTTGTATTATAATGGAAAGAACATTGATTCGATAAAGATCTTTTCCTTTTAAAATTTTAATAGAAAAATCCTTTACATTCATCCATCTCTTTCTTTTATTTCAGATGCATAAATGATTAATCAAGAATAATATTAACTCAGGATATTATTGTGAAGATTAGATAAAATAGTACTTAAAAAAAATTCTTTCTTATATTGTATATAGTCTGTAAATGTTTAATTAACAAGCCTATGTCTTTCTTTTGTAAATGTAAAATATAACTACAAACAGGAACGGGCTTTGAATTTAAATATATACACATACACATCTATACAACTACACAAGTGTAAATAAATAATTACACAGTAAATATCCATGTGATGAGCAACCCTGGTGACACAGTGGTTAAGTGCTTAGCTGCGAATCAGAAGGTCAGTAGTTTGAACCCACCAGCATCTGTGTGAAGATTTGGCAGGTAGTCTGCTTCCCTAAAAATGTACACCCTTTGAAACCCTCTGGGGAAGTTCTGTTCTGCTCTAGGGCCTCTATAAATCACAAATCAAGCTCAACAATCATGGGCTTGATTTAGTATCCATGTTATCACCATCTAAGTTAAGAAGCTTCTAGATTCAACTTCTCAAATTTACCCTCTCCATCTTCAGCCTATAACTATCCACTGTCTTCATTTTTGCCTTAATATTATCTTTTTCTTTTTCTTTTTAATGATTTTTTTTCTCTCATGCATGCATCTCTATAAAATAGCCTCATATGGTTTTTAACTTGATATGATTGAGGTTACGCAATTTGGATTTATTCTTTGAACTTATACTTGTTTTGTTTGTTTTTTAAAATCTACTATTTTTATTGTGAATTGGGTGAAGGTTTACAGAGCAGATTGGTAGTTTTATATTTGACAACTCATACCCATTTTGGTTCATTTCATTGATTGCAATCCCCTCAATGTAACATCATTATTTCACTTCCTCCCTGTGTTTCTTGTTTTTATTCCTCCTTCTCTCTTAATCCTTCTGAATTGTTCTAGGATAAGTGCTGCTCTTTTTATCTCAAATGATTAATAGTTTTAAGGAGTGCATACCTTACTAGTGTTATTCTTACCCTTATACCTCTCTCTATTGTTTGCTTGAAAACTGAGTCATAAGAGTGCATCTAGTTCCAGACCTGAAGAGTGACTAAGGGTAGTGTTCTCAAGGTTCCACCAGTCTCTAATGGACCAGTAAACCTTGTCTTTTTATGATATTTGGTTTTTTGTTTTTTTTTAATGTTTTATTGTGAATTATGTGATAGTTTATATGGGAGAACATTAGCTTTACATTCATCCTATCATATATTGTTTCATTGCCATGGTTACAATCCCCTCCATGCATCATCAACTAACCAAAGGGTATACCTTGCAAGCCTGCCCCCTGGTCATCAGCACACAGCCCCTCTCCCTGTCTTGGTCTAGAGTCCCCAGCCGCTCCATCTCTCCATGTCATCGTCTCTGTGAAGTTATACTTGTTTTGCATAACTTTTCAGATTTATTCTTGCTGCTGCATATCAGTGTAGCTGTTTTCATTGCCACTTAATGTTCCATAAACCACATCACAGTTTGTTTATGCATTTAGCTATAGGTGGCCATTTGAGTTGTTTCTGGTTCATAGCTTTTATGAACAACAGTGCTGTGAACATTTCTTGAACAGGTATCCTAGCGCACATGGGCACAAGCTTCTTTGGTGGGTAGGAATTGAATAGTTGGTCTTAAGATAGATATACCTTCAACTGTAATGGATGCTGCCAAATGTTTTCTATGTGGTTATGCTATTTTATGTATGAGCATCCCTCTGGCCCCACCTTGTTCCTTACGTTTTAAAGAAGACATGCCAGCAGTCTTTTTTTCTCAAAGCCCATGACATCTAGTCATTGTTGTTCTTCCTCACTTCCCTAAAGATGCATCTGGCCTCATTGTCTGCAGAGCCATTCCTGGAGAAAGAGGCAGCCTGATCATATCTGAAGGGTAAAATGAGCTACAAGATGGTATGGCATGTACCATATGAAGTGAAAAAACTGGGAACAATTTAAAGGCCCAGGAATAATAGAATTGTTCCATTTGATTAGATATTATATAGCCTTGAAATTATGTGTTGGCTGGTTCTCTAATGACATGGAAACCACCCAGAACATAATATAAGGTAAAAAAAAAAAAGTAAGATGCAAATTTTTATATATCTCAATTTACAAGAAATTCATAGAATATAGACTAGATGATTAGATTCTAAAATATTAACAATGATAATAGTTAATAGGTGGGATTGTGGATGTTGTTCATTTTCTATTTTGTATCTACTTTAGAAAGGTAGTTCTTCTGTCAATTTTATCCTGTCAGGTTCAAAAGTAGAACTACCTTCATGTACCACATGTAGAATGTCACGAACTAGTGACATTTAACTACAAAATGATGACTGACACTATAGTATTTGTTTGTTTCTTCCTAATTTTTTGGAAAAGACTTAGCTGTGAGTTCAGACCTGTGTTCACATTTTGATCTGACCACTTAGTAGCTGTAAGAACATAAGCAAGTTACATCACCTTTCTGTGCCTCAGTTTCCCATCTGTAAAATTAAAAAAAAAAAAAACTTCCCATGGTAGCCATAAGGATTAAGTTAGAGTTTTTATAGACACACCATACACAGTGTTTGGCATATCTCTGGTGCTCAGGCTAAAATCGGTAGTACCATAGAATCACGTACCTTGTAAGATTTTTAAATACCATCAGTTATAAAATGCACCATTGATACAAAAGCAGGTTTTCTGAAAAAGAGAAAGGCTGTATTTTCAAATTGATTGCAAGAAACATCTTGATTTCAGAAATGTTAAATGTGAGTAAGAATGCATTTTAATTGAGAAATTATTCTGTTAATTTCACATTTGGTTACCTTGCATCTGTCCATTCGATTATCACGATTCTTCACTCACCTTGTTGACCTTTTAATTTTCTCAGAAATGTTTATCTTATTTGTGTAAAATGAATAGGAACTTACTCCCAATGCATGCCTCAAACCTGCTTTTTATGGCCTCAGGATCTCTGTCATAACCCGTTTTATGCTTTCACAAACTGAGCCCCTGGGGAGCTGTCTGCACTTTTCAGTGTGACCCAGCAGAGTTCCTTCCCTTCCCCACTCAAACCCTTTGATTTGCCAGGTTTTTGTTCATCTACCCTAAGGATGGACTGAGATTGCTGAGCCGACCTCTCTTGTGGTGCAAAGTGAGAATTGTTTTTAATTGAGCAGAAACATGTGGAAGGATCAGGAATATCTCAAGGGATTACAGAAAAATTCCAAATTTGTACTACTTACAGCTTGTGTTTAGAACAGGGTCTGCTGGGAATAAATGTTAGTTAGTGTGGCCTGTGACCTTAAAAACTGTTGACATGGACTTCAGCCAGAAACTAGCCACAGACCTCCTTTGTTAAACTCATTCATAGCTCCTTGAAAACTCGAGCCAGTGAAAATTGCCAGCTCCAATCTGAGCATAGCCTTTTTTTTATTCCCATGCTTTGGAAACAGAGGACGCCCCTTAACCAGCAAGGCTTCTTTAATAGGACTACATGGCCTAAACGCAATTGGAATTGACAACTTCCTGGCTTGGGTTTGCCAACTGGCAGGGCCATGAGGCCTAGGGGGACAAACAGCGTTGGGGAGCTATGCCCTTGTGTTTGTGTATGTGCAAAGGGGACTGAACTCCAGAGCATCGAGATACTCCTTCACTCCAAAAGCAGCACTCTGGCCCAAATTGGACACATTTTCCAAGAATTATCTCTCAATATTTTCTTTTTAATGGAAAAAAAAAAGAGAGAGAGAGAGAGAAAATAGCTGCCCTTTCTTTTCTGCTGGTGATGATCCTGGCCTCTCCCATCTTCCCTCCAAATCCCCGGTTTAATTTTCTTTTCATTGGTGGTGTGTGTTGTTCCAATATAACAATAAAAAGATCTTGCAACTCAGATTGGGGAATTACCATTTTTAGATGGCACTCAGCACCCATTCACCCACCCTGGAGCTTAACTTTTGTGTACATTTTAAATGGAAGGAACATTCAGAATATCCTTCATCTTACTTATTGATGAACCTGAGGAATGAGGAGGTTAAGCAATGCCATCTCCTCTGCTCTCTATCAAGGGGAGTTATAAAAGGCTGTCAACAATTTGCTGCCTCTTCAAACCAGCAAAGAAGTAGAGACTAGAAGTGAATATTCCCCTTAGTTCTTGTCTTTAATCCAAAAAGCTACATTATCTGAATTTAAGGACAATGAGGTAAATTGTCTGTTTTGAAAAATGGATAGATGGATCAATCTAAAAAGAAGAGGCTTCCAGTTTAATTGTTGAATACTGTTGAGATGTTTGTTGATGGGTATGTTGTGTTGTTGTTGTTGTGTGCCGTGGAGTTGATTCCGACTCATAGCGACCCTGTACAGGGTTTCTGAGGCTGTAAATCTTTACGGGAGCAGAAAGCCTCATCTTTCTCCTGCGGAACAGCTGGTAGTTTCGAACTGCTGACCATGAGATTAGCAGCCCAATTTGTAACCACTACGCTACCAGAGCTCCTTTGTTGATGGGTATAGGGAAGCTATATTATATAGTTACCGACTTTCATCTTAATGGTATCTAATCATGACAGACAGTTCATGTCTCTTTCTGCTTAATCATTTATAAGATTTTGGTGATTGAAGTAGAATATTTATTTCCAGTTATGCAGTTGAAGTTGTTATTTTTTTTTAACATAAATACTCTAGAAGACTTATTACTTGTAGAAGCTGCTGAGGTTTGCCATGATTTCAGCCAGGCATGTTTGAGAAGAAAAAGAAGTATTTATTGACTTAGAAGTCAGTGGTCAAATTGACTAGGAATATGGAACTTTTAAAAGAGAAATGATATAATTTCTATGAGAGAATACAAGAATGTAGAGGCAATTAAGAGAGAACCAATAAGAGTACCTCATTTGTGTGATAAAACAAAAACACTAAACCCATTGCCATTGAGTCGGTTCCAAAGCATAGCAACTCTGTGTAGGTTTTCCAAGGCTGTAAATCTTCATGGGAACAGAAAACCTCCTCTTTCTCCCACAGAGTGGCTGGTGGGTTTGAACTGCCGACCTTGCAGTTAGCAGTCCATCGCTTATCCCACAGCACTACCAGGGCTCCCTGATATGCGGTAAGTGCTCCATAAATATTTGTTGAATGAATAAAATTGGTGAAACAACTTTTTCCCAGTCCCAATGTAAGCCTGCCCACCAAAAACTCATCAAAACATTTCTTCCTCAACATCCTTACTTTACAACATTTATCTGTCTTGCAGAAGATAGGGTGTTCTGGTGTGGCACTGTAGGATAAGCACTGGACCAAAAGGTCAATTTGAACCTCCAGATCAGCCGTTGAAACTCACCATTTGTTCCTTGGAAACCCTATACAGGGTCGCTATGAGTCGGAACTGACTCGACAGCATTTAACAACAACCACAAAATCTCCTAGCATCCTAAAGGAAAGCTTTTAGTAAATTTAGTCAGAACCAAATTCAGATTCTGACCTGTTAGCCATAGGACTGAAATCACTTGACTTGCTTGATCTTCATCTTTCACATCTGTAAAATAAAAATAATGGGACCCACTACACATACATGGAAAGCACTTAATTTAGGGGTTAGCTACCTAGACCTTTTTTTTTTTTTTTTGAAAGGCAACTGTTATTTTAATCATATTTTCCTCCTCTGCTCTTTATCAAAGGGAATCATAAGAAAATGTCTTCAACAAATTGTTGCCCCTGGAATACTAGTCAGTCAACTCCCTTCCAGGGAAGTAGTTCGTTAACGTCACAGACTACATAGGAGTGGTTCAAAGTCTCAAATTCAAGATCAAAAATCTCTAATAGCATATGTTGTTATTAAGTGCCGTTGAGTGGGTTCCGAGCCTGAACAGGGTTTCCAAGGCTGTAAATCTTTACGGGGAGGAGCTCTGGTAGTGTAGTGGTTATGATTTGGGCTGCTAACCTCAGGGTCAGCAGTTTAAAACTACCAGCTGCTTTGTGGGAGAAAGATGAGGCTTTCTGCTCCCGTAAAGATTTACAGCCTTGGAAACCCTATGCAGGGTCGCTATGGGTCAGAATCGACTCGAAGACATGTAACAACAACAAAAAATCTTTACAGGAGCAGAAAGCCTCATCTTTCTTCCGCGGAGCAACTGGTAATTTCAAACTGCTGACCTTACGGTTTGCAGTCTGATTCGTAACCACTACGCTACCAGAACTGTTTAATGCTGATTTTCTGTTCCTATAGACTATAATGAGAGTAGATTTGATTGGTAAGAGATATATATACATAATTTTTGCTTTCTTATTTTGACAGATAAGATAATTGTAATCTCTGAACATGAAGCAGTATAAAAAATTATGGCAAATTATTTTAATTTACAGTTTCCCTTTTGTGCAGAATTTCACCATAAGTGCTACCATTCTTAAATATGCTTAAGATTGTTTTTATACGTTTTAAAATTCTCTCTCAAGTGATCTGATGAATCCATTGGGTTTTATAACCTCTGTATATGTTATGGAAGAAACCTTGGTGTGTAGTGAATTTCGAGCTGGGCTGCTAACTGCAAGGTCAGCAGTTCGAATTTACCAGTCGTTCCACAAGAGAAAAAGGAGACTTTCTGCTTCCATAAAGATTTACAGCCTCAGAAGCCCTATATAGGGTCTCTATGAGTCGGAACCGACTAGATGACACAAAACCACCATCACCACCACACATGTTATTTATGGTGGCACAGTGATTAAAATGCTCAGAGGCTAACTGAAATGTCAGTGGTTTGAACCCAAAAGCTGTTCCTCTGGAGAACAATATGGCAATCTGTGTCGGTGAAGATTACAGCCATGGAAACCCTAGGGGGAAGTTGTATTTTGGTTTGATGGCGATGGGTATATGTTATATGAGCCTCACCCTTGGTGTTTTATGAGCTTATGAAACCCTTCTTCTCATCCTCTACCTACCAAGGGTTTTGAGAATGTGATCTGAAAAATGTTGTGTAGAAGAGGGAAAATTATTTATTAGATTTTATTTTACTGGGCTATTTCCCCGTAAAATTTCACAAGATGCAAGTATGTCATCTGTTTCCTAAAAAATTTTCCCTTAATGCTACCTCATTTTCTAAACTTTCATTAGTAGCTCTTTGCAGCTGAAACAAATATTTTAGATCTTTTTTGTACTTTCCTCCAGCCGGGAGTGTCTTCCACATATCAAAGGCAGATATGAGCCTCTCATTAAAAAATAGTATGGGTTCATCATCTCAGAAGTGTGGGACCTGAAGAGCCTGAGCTAACTTTCAGCTGTATGACTTATGTAAGCTACACTGAGATTCTTCTGTGGGTTACCACACTAGTTTCCCCCTCAGTTTGTCTCTCTGGGTGCTTTAAAGCCTACCTTTCTTAAAATATAAATTTGTTTCTATTTTTAAATATCATTGTTTAGAATGGGAAGTTTGGTGTAAGGCTTAGAGGAAAATAAATGCTTGAATATTTATTTTTAATAAGATAAGGAATTCGTATGTTTAAGAAGAAAGTTTGGGATTTGCTTGTTATTATCTTTCGAACCTTCTCCTTCTGCACACATTCTGTGCTCTGTGCCTCACAGCATCGTCTGCTCAAGTGTCTATAATGTAATTACTGGAAACTTCTTAAATCAGCTCTGAAAACTCTACAAATCCCCTCTTTCCTGCCTTTTTTTGCTAATGAAATGGAATCTGAGTGGCTGACCAGTGTAGAGAGGACAACAGAGTATGTCCTTCAGATTTTATTTTTTAAAACATGTCTAGTATGGTATGAAGTCTGTAATACATTCTAGCTAAAAGTCATACTAAATGTTTTAACTCTTTATGTATATGTATATATGCACATATGAATGTATTTTAAACAAAGTATTGTAGGACCCATCATTTGAGTGACAATAGTAAATCCAGATTAAATCTTTCACATAGTATTTACTTTCCTTACTTTGGTCAATTTCAAGCTCTGTGTTAGTATTTTCTAGCCAAAGGTGAAGGTTGCCTCCAGATAAATATTAGGATGGCCTGCCAGCCAAGTCCCATGCAACGCAGTGAATTACTCCCTTTGATAGTAGAAAGGTCTAGTTCAAGTTGCTCTGAATGGCATTTAACTATAAAACAATAGCCCTAACAAAAGTTGCTGTTGTCCTTTAAATGGTTTCTGTACCAGTAGCCAGTTCTTTTGGCACTTTAGGATATGAGGCTTGTTTAGTTAATAAACCAGAGTGCAAGCCTTTGGAGCATTGCATAGCAAGTGAATGTTGAAAGGGGAAGGAGAAAAGTACATAGATGTATTCAAAATGCATGAAGTTAAAAAAAAAAAAAAAGGAAAGCAAGAAACAAAAACAACATCACACACACACATACACACACAAACCCAGAAGCTGTTGACTCGGCAGGTTTTCATTCTTTATGGCTCTAGGGACAGGTTTAAATTGGGATTTTTTTTTAATTCTCTTGTGTTGTGTTGAACAGGAAGGCAATGTTTGATGTAATCTGGCACAGATGTCAGCAATGTGCAGCCTTGTGATGATTATTTATCTTCAGGTTTTTACTTCGTAAAAGGAAAGCCAGCCCACAGTTGTTTAGGGTTGTGAGTTATATTTGGCAACTGCTTCTGAGATTTTGTATGTGTAAGAAACATTTATGTATACATGTTAGTTTAAATATGTTTTAAAAAGAATTTCATTTTAGCTATTAATTTAAAAATCCTCTTTAATAAATGCTGGTTGTGAGTCCCTTGATAGTGTTAATATGTTTAGCTTTTTTATTCTGGATATTGTTCCCATTGTTTAATTTCCCATTCTGGGAAGTTTCCTCAACTAAGAATATTAACGTAGTGGACTTTTTAATGAAATGATCTTTGAAAGAATTTTCTCACATAAATTTCCCAGACAAACAAATGGCAAAACTTCATAACAATTTTCCAAATGGCATACCATTTACTCACATTTGACGTGTGCTAGTTGTCTTAGAACTCAGGTGTGTTTGTTTTAAGAGTATTGTTTTCAAATATTTTATAAGGATGAGTGTCACTCATGATGTACACCAATCCATTGACTGCCCCTTCTGAAGTGTTACTCATAGCTGCAAACATCCATTAATAATCGGAACATGGAATGTATGCTGGGAATGACAAATTGAAGAGCAGTGGTGTTGCATTCATTGTCAAAAAGAACATATACAGCTCAGTCATGAGGTACAATGCTGTCTGTGATAGGATAATATCCATGCGCCTTCAGGGAAGCCCAGTTAAGACCACTATTATTCAAATTTACACACCAACTACTAAAGCTATTGAGGATGAAATAGAAGAATTCTGCCAACTTCTTCAATCGAAAATTGATCAAACATGCAATCAAGATGTATTGATCATTACTGGTGATTGGAATGCAAAGGTTGGTATCAAAGAGGAAGGAGCATTAGTTGGAAAATATGACCTTGGTGATAGAAATGATGCTAGAGATCGCATGATAGAATTTTGCAAAA
>NW_006408532.1:1287096-1291316 GCF_000296735.1 Chrysochloris asiatica | reverse complement strand
TGGTAAATGCAGTCTTGATAATGCATATTGTTGTTGTTAAGTGCCATCAAGTTGTTTCCAACCCATAGTGACCCTGTATAGGACTTCCAAGGAGCAGCTGTTGAGCTTGAACCACCGACCTTGCAGTTCAGACCGACTTTGCAGTTTAGCGCATTAACCCATTGCGCCACACCGAGTTGGGCGGACAATCTCAAGATAAACAGTTCAAAACTACCAGCAGTTCTGTGGGAGAAAGATGAGGATTTCTGCGCCTATAAAGATTTGCAGCCTTGGAAATGCTATACAGGGTTGCTATGAGTTGGAACCAGCTCCATGGCACTTTACCACCACCATGACAGTATGTAGTTTTGGGTTTATTGGCTTCATTCACATAGCAAAATGCATTTGGGATTCATCTATGCTGATATATGTATCAGTAGTTTAATCCTTTGCATTTCCTGGTAGTCTTCCATTGAATGGTTATACCACAGTTTGGGGTGCTTATGAATAAAGGTATTATCAACATCTGCATACAGGTTTTTGTGTGAATGCAAGTTTTTGTTGTTCTTGGTAAATACCTAGGAGCGGGATTTCTGCAACAAATGCGAAGTGTATTTTCAACTTATAAGAAACTGTCAAACTGGTTTTCCAACAGGCTATATCATTTTGTGTTCCCACTAGCAATATAGTTGCTCTTTGAATCTTTATCAGCATTTGGTATTGCCACTATTTTGTTGTTTTACCTTAGGCATGTATAGTACAATCTCACTAAGGAGAACAGGTGGCATAGTGGTTAAAGCCATCTGCTGCTAACTGGAAGGTTGGTGGATCAAACCCACTAGTTGCTCCCCAGGAGAACAATGTGGCCATCTGCTTCTGTCAAGATTACAGCCTTGGGAATTCTATGGAGCAATTCTGCTCTGCCTTATAGGGTCGCTATGAGTTGGAATCAACTCATTGGCACCTGGTTTGATTTGAGGAATCTCACTGTAGCTTTGGGAGAATTCCCCTAATGAGTCATGAAGTTAATTAAGCATTTTTCATATTCTTATTTGCTATCTGTATATCTCTGTTGGTAAAATGTTTTTGTTAAATCTTTTTCTATTTTAAAAATTCAGTTATTTTCCATATTGTTCAGTTCTAGTAGTTCTGTATATATTCTTCATTTTTTCCCTCAATTCATTTTCCCCCTGAATTTTATTGTCATTGTTGAGAATATACACAGCAAAACACACACCAATTCAACTGTTACTACATGTGCAATTTAGTAATACCCAGTCCTGGTGTGGCGCTGTGGGTTAACATGCTGGACTATAAAGTTTGTTTGATCCGCGAGGTCAGCGGTTCAACCTCACCAGCTACTCCTTGGAAACCTTATACAGAATTGCAATGACTCAACAGCACTTAACAACAACAACGACAACATTATATTCTTTGAATTGTTTTACCTTTCTTTGTTGAGTTGTTCTTCATTAACATAAACTCATTGTCCCCTAAGGTTCCTATGTAAACTTTTGAGTTGCTGTTGTCAATTTGATCTCACTTGGTGGTAGTGGTGGAGGTGTGCCATGGAGTTGGTTCTGATTCATAGCAACCCTGCCTGGGGTTTCCGAGGCTGTAAATCTGTATGGGAGCAGAAAGCTGAGGATTTCTGATCCCATAAAGATGTGGAACTGCTGGCAGTTTTGAATTGCTGACCTTGAAGTTAGCAGCCTGACTCGTAACCACTACATTACCAGAGCTCCTTTCTTAAAAGAGCATAATGCTCAAGGCATATCTTTTAAACTGTTTAAGCTAAACTACCATTAGGTTTTAAGAAGACATCAGGGGATATTTTCAGTTTAAGGTTTAAAGATGATCCCAGATTCATCCACCCACCATGGCTCTAGAAAGTCTAGGTGATGGTGGTGGTTGTGTGCCATGGAGTGGTTCCAACTCATAGCGACCCTGCATAGGGTTCCCGAGGTTGTAAATCTTTACAGGAGCAGAAAACCTCATCTTTCTCACATGGAACCACTGGTAGTTTTGAACTGCTGACCTTGATATTAGCAGCCCGACAAGCCATGAGAGTTTGAAATATTGTTCTGCAACATTTCTTCCTTTTGATTGGGATTCTTCTATGAAATCTTTGATCAAAATGTTAGTAATGATAGCTGAGTATCATCCAGGTTTTCTGGTCTTGTGGCAAAGGTGCAGCTGTTCATGGAGGCAGTTAGCCATATATTCCATATTTCCCTCCTATTCCTGACTCTCCTTCTTCCTGTACCTTGAGATGAATAGAGACTTTGGATGCCATTTTCAAGCTTTAAGACTCCAGGCACTATTCAGTGAAGTAGAAGGTAGAACAGAAGTACTAACATGTTATTAGGTTACTTAACAGGGATGTCCCATGAAACCATGCCCATCAACCTCCAAACCAAGGAACCAAATATCATGAGCTGTTTGGCTGTACATAAGCAACCTCAGCAGCCAAATTTTTGAGGGGGTAAATACATCAATCACACAATTTTGCCAGTTCAACTTTTTATAGGTATACAACTTTTGACAGCAATTACATTAATCAGCTGTTTAATGTTAACCACTTTTTCCTTGCTCTCTCCTACCTTTGGTAACCACTAATAAACTTTGGTCTTACATATTTGCCTTTTCTTGTCTTTTCTATATAAGTGAGGCCTACAGTTATTTGTCCTTTTGTAATAGGCTTATTCCACTCGGCATAATATTTTCAAATTCCATCCATACTATATAACATGTATCAAGACTTCATTTCTCCAACTGGCTATGAAATATATCAAAATGTGGTATGTATGTACACATTTTTTTATCTAGTCACTTGTTGGTGAGTATTGAGATTGTTTCCATCTTTAGGCTATTGTGAGTTGGTGAGTTGCAGTGAACATTGGTGTATATATGGTTTATATGTTTGTGATGCATATCTTTTATCAGATATGTGATTTGCAAATATTTTCTCCTGGTCTGTGGCATGTCTTCATTCCTTTAACACAGTGATTTATCAAGTAAAAGTTTTTTGATAAAATTCAATATATCAATCTTTTATAAAATGTGCTTTTGGTGTTATATCTAAGGGCCCTTTCTTCAACCCAGATCACACAGATTTTCTGTTGTATGTTTTAGTTTGTTATTTATTTATATTGATGTTGTTAAGTGCCGTTGAGTTGGTTCTGTCCCATAGTGACCCTGTATAGGGTTTACAAGAAGCGGCTGGTGAGTTTGAACTATTTACCTGTGGTTCAGACTGACTTTGCAGTCCAGCGCATTAATCCACAATGCCATTTAAGTATGCATGTATTGTATATATGTTGTTTAGTCAGTTCCAACTCATAGCTACACTATAGGGCTTCCAAGGAACAGCTTGTGGGTTTGAACTGCTGACATTGTGTTTCACAGTCTAGTGCTAAACTACAGCACCACACCAGGAGTCTATATATGTGTGTGTGTGTTTATGTATATGGTGGTGGTTATTTGCCATGAAGTTGGTTCTGCTCATAGTGACCCTGTATTAGGGTTTCTGAGTAGCGGTTTCTGGGTTAAAACTGATGACCTTGCAATTAGCAGTCCAGTGCACTAGTAGCATTTGTTGAAAAAATTCCATTTTCTCCATTAAATAACTTTTGTACCTCTGTTAAAAATAAATTGACTATATTTGTGTGAGTCGATTCCTGGACTCTATCCTGTTCCAGGAGTAGGTGACAGTTTCCACTTAAAACCAAATGGCCACCACTCGTCTGTCAGTTTGTCTTACTGTGGTGGCTTGTGAGTTGCTGTGATTCTAAAAGCTATGCCACTGGTATTTTAAATACCAGAAGGGTCACCCATGGTTTCAGATGAGCTTCCAGACAAAGACAGACTAGGAAGAAAGAGTGACAAACTACTTCTGAATTTTTAGTCACTGAAAACCTTAAGAATAGCAGAGAAACACTGTCAGATATAATGCCAAAAAATGAGCCCCTCACATTGAAAGGCACTCAAAATGGGACTGAGGAAGAGCTTTCTCCTCAAAGTAGAGTTGACCGTGATAATGCGAATGGAGTAAGGCTCATGGGAGAAAAGCCCGTGGGACCTTCATTTGCTGATGGGGCACAACTCAAAATGAAGAGAAACAGCTGCAAACATCCATTGAAAATCAGAACATGGAATGTACGAAGTATGAATCTGGGAAAACTGGAAGTTGTCAAAAATGAAATGGAACGTATAAACATCAGTATCTTAGGCATTAGTGA
>NW_006408532.1:1276235-1284776 GCF_000296735.1 Chrysochloris asiatica | reverse complement strand
CCCCCCCCCCCCAACGAGATGGATTGGCCAAGTGGCAGCATCTATGGACTCTCAAGCATGGCAACAGTAGTGAGGTTGGCCCAGGATCAGGCAGACACATTGGCCTATGTGTCTGTCTATACCACACCATCTTGACTGCTGTAGCTTTATAATAAAACTTAAAATCAGATAGTATGAATATTCCAGCTTTGTTTTTTATTTTTCAAAATTATTTTTTGCTGCTATAGATCATTTGTCCTTCCATATAAATTTTGTTATTCTAGTGCCTTTTTTATACCGACAGAAAATTCTGCTGTATTTGTGATGGTATTAAATTGAATCAATAGGTCAATTTGGGGAAAGTTGACATTTTACCAACATTTGAATCTTACTAGTCCATGAACACGGTACATCTCTCCATCTACTTAGGTCTTCTTTGGTTCCTGTCTTCAGCATATAGCTCCTATACATTTAATTTAAATGTTAAATTTAAATGTATTTCCCTTCTTCCCCGTTTTAGTGTTACTGTGAATAGTAGTTTTTTTAAGAGCTGATTTTTTATTACTTGTACTCTTTTAGTCTTTGTTTTCTAAAGTTGCTTTCCTATCATTGAAGATCTTTTTATAAGAAAGATTGTTTCTTGATGTTTGTTCTTTCAGTCTTCATCTGTTTGTGATCTCACTGTCCTTACACCATTTTGTAATTATGATGTCAAAAGCAGACAGCTTCAAAGGATACATCTGGGAAGATCTGAAAAGTGCTCTTCTCTGTAAGGGCCAATTAGACATAAGACAGAATCCATGTTTCCTTCTTTCCATGGGTGTCATATTTATTTCAGAATTTCTTTTGTTTCACTTTGCTTATGAGAATATAATTCAACTTTTTTTATTTCAGACAATCTAATTTAAAGTGTGCTATTAACTTTTAATTTAATACCAGTGAGGCTTCATGCTATATGCTGTGGAAAAATCAGATATTTTCTGTTTTGTTTTTGCTTAAGGGAAAATAGAGCAGTTTTTATACTTGTCTTATTTCCTTGTTCCATTGTTGTATAGGTTAAAATTTCACATCCAAGATCTCTTTTCTACTCACTAATTGTTTTGTTGTTGTTGTTTTCCAGTTATCAAGAGCCACTCAAGTATTATATTCTTTTCCTAAAAAATTGGGCAGTTGTTTGACATTAACCCATTGTTGGCATTTGCTTGCAAAATGTTGTTGTTGCTATTAGGTGCCACAAGTCAGTTCCAATTCATAGTGACCCCAAGAGTAGAACAGATTCATAGGGTTTCCTGACTGCAAACTCTATAGGAACAGATCACCTGGTCTTTCTCCATGGAGTCACTGGGTTGGTTTGAGCTACTGACCTTTTGGTTAGCAGCTGAACACTTTAACCATTGTATTTCTAGACAACTAGTAAATGTCAGAGGGTCTTCCTTCCACTCTGTTCATTCATTCTTTTTCATTTATTCATGCTCTTTGCTCTGGGTAGTGAATTCATCTGTGAATAAAATAGGATTCCTGTCCTCAAGGACTTCATGGCCTAGTTCATTTCAGGAATAATCATGTTTGGAATAGCTAAAGTACATTTGCATGATGTAGAAGAAGCATGAAGTAGTGGAAGAATGTGGATTCATAGTCAAAGACTTGGATTCAGTCTTAAGCAAGTTAAATATTGAGTTATCTTAGACCCTTGTGAAAAGGTGGTAATGGTGATGGCATTCATCTTACATGATTGCTAAATGAGAGCTTTTCTTGGAAAAAGTGACTTTTTCCCAGAAATTTGTGCCTGTAAAGATCTGAGAAGAATATCTGTTACAGACTACATCTTTAATAAAGATCAGCCATTATTAGCAGTTAAAACTGCAGGCCTTATGAATAGAGACAGACACAAAAGAAATGGTATAGCACAATACAAACTGGTATTTAAGGATTTAACTGAAAGTGGGTTTTGATAGTGAGTTGAAATTATATTTGTGCAGTTTTTCTTACTCATTAAAAATGATATATGTCTGTCCTTTGTTGTATGTTGTTTATCTGTTAGAAATAGTTTGTTAGTGTCCACAGGTATTTCCCCAGGAAGAAAACTGTGTCGAGATTTCCATGGCATAATTTGTGACAGGATTAAGTTATGTTACCTTTGAAGTCCAGTCACAGCCTGAAAGCACAAGAAGTTTTTTTTTTATAAAAGAGCCCATCGATTCACCCTCTTTCTCTGGAAGCATCTGAGCAACAAGACCCATGTAGTCTGTTTGGCACAGTGACTGTTCTCAGCTGGCTTGGAGCCTCCTGCTGCTGGGCAGAGGATGCTCCAGAAGTTCTGTGGAGCTGAGCAGAGCCCTCCTGCCAATCTGCTTGTGGTTAACTCAGGGCTTGTGATGCGTACCACAGCCTGCTGGTTTAGTTGCAATATCTTTTCCATAACATTTCCCATCTGGCCCTATAAAGACAGACACAAACCAGGGTTTGAATTCTAAGGAGTGGGGTGGTAAAATGCTTCCAAATCATACTCTAGAACCTGCAGCTAAGGACAGCTGCTGCTGCAGACTAGAGAGAAAACTTTTCTCAAGTTGTTTTTGCCAAGGCTGAAGTCATATCAAAGATCTGAGCCACTCACATTTTGTATGTCTTAAAAGACTTTGCCAATTCCATCTCTGAATATGGAATGTCAGCATTTTATTGACTATGCAAAACTATTCAGCTATATGGATCATTATCAATTACGGATAGCATAGTGAAGAATAGGAATTCCAGAACACTTAATTGTGCTCATGCAAAACCTATCCATAGACCAAGAGGCAGTAATTCGAACAGAACTAGGGGATACTGAATTGTTTAAAACTGGGAAAGGTGTGCATCAGAGATATATATACTTTCACCATACTTATTCAGTCTTTATGCTGAGCAAAGAATCTGTGAAGCTGAGCTATAAGAATAAGCATTAATATTAGAGGAAAACTTATAAACAACCTTCAATATACAAACTTCTGAAAGTGAAGAGGGCTTGAAGTACTTACGGATGAAGATCAAAGACTACACACTTCAGTATGGATTAAACAAAGAAAACAAAAATCATCACAATTAGATTAAAAAGAAACGTTATGCTAAATGGAGAAAATATTGAAGTTTTCAAGGATTTCATTTCACTTAGACCCACAATCAACACCCATGGAAGCAGCAGTCAAAAAATCAAATATGTATATATTGCATTGGGCAAATATACTGCAATGCTATCACTTTGAGAGATAAGATGTGCCGACCCAAGTCATGATATTTTCAGTCACTTCATATGCATGGGAAAGCTGGACAGTGAATTAAGAAGATCAAAGAAGAATTGATGCCTTTGAACTATGATGTTGGTGAAGAATATTAAATATGCCATGAACTGCCAGAAGAACAAACACATCTGTCTTGGAGTACATACAGCCAGAATCCTCCTTAAAAGTGAGCCTGGAAAGACTTCGTCTCATGTACTTCGGACATGTTATCTGTAATGACCAGTCCTTGGAGAAGGATATCATGCTTGGTAAATTCTAGGGTCAATGACAAAGAGAAAGTCTCTCAATGAGATAGACTGACATCATGGCAGCATCAATTGGCTCAAACATAGGGAACAATTGTGAGGATGGTGCAGAATTCAGCAGTGTTTCACTCTATTACGTGGGGTGGCTGTGAGTTAGAACTGACTCGCTATGAGTTAATACTTAATAACTACAATAGCAACTCAAAATTATGCTTCTTACATTGCAAGTTTTTTAGCTAAAATATCATGAGGGTCATGAGAGAGCTTCATATTCCATCTTTTTCTAAGATTTTAGCTCCATCAAAAATTGTAGTAATTAGTGAGGCTTGGGACATAGTTGATGTCACTACACTCTGAGCAGCACTGCAGGGATGTTTTACTGTAAACTGAGAACTCATTGAAACTGAGATTTCAGAAATGAGTAAAAGATGCTTTTGAATGTCTCTGCTAGAATTTTCCTAAAACCGCACTTGTTAAAGGGTTTTTGAGCTGTGCTGAAATAGTATACAATAAAGTCAGTTTGTGCTTTTGAGTCATTAGGAGCCAATTTAAAATGTAAATACAAATTAGATTGCAAGTGCAGATTTTGACAATTTTGATTTCTGCTATGATATGTGCTTGGAAACAATTTTGTATTTTTTATAGCTTGATTCTTTTGTGAATTGCTGACCAATCTTCAGGGTTGTTTTTTTTTTTTAGCCTTAGAATATCATGTAATTCAAAAGGTAAGTTGCTTCTTCCTTTTTACAGGGCAGACCTGAGCTCAGAGAGGTTATACATTGACTTCTGTGGCACAGCCTTGAGGAAAAGGCTTGGGAGGACTGGCCAGGCAATTTAATGTTCAGACCTCAAGTCCATGCTGCCACCTCCTGTCTGCATACTGGCGGTTATTTCAAACCCACCAGGCATTCTTCTGAAGTTTGCTCAATGAATTTTATTTTGCAATTTTATGATCTATCCTCTCTTCCCTTTTTCTTCTCCCCTTTCCTCTCCTCTCCTCCCCCTCACTCCAGGTGGCTAAGTCTCAGTGCCAAAGTTGAAGTCAGATTTGGCCTGAAGCCAGCATTGAAAATGTAGTGCCTTTCTTTCTTTCTTTCTTTCTTTCTTTTTTTTTAAGTACCCCTAAAGGATGAGATTCATACTAAAGTCTCGTTAGGAAAGTTTAGGTATGTGTGGTTTTAGAAGTTGATGAGATGTTTCACATGTGTGAGCTCCTGGATCCTCCCTCTTTTCAATTTCCCCTGATGAGTGGTGCTTGTTTTATATTGTGGCTCTCAATTTCCAATCTAGGTGTTAGGATGAGAAATGCAGGTTAATTGGAGCAACCCAGTTGGCTTTCAAAATGGGAGTGAGCACAAGTGCTAAGACTACAAAGCTTGGATTTCAATGCCTTTGTGCAAAATAATGAATGAATGAAAGAGGGAAACTTTGGAGAATTTTCTTCTTTAACAATCTGGGCAGCAAGCAAAGATCATACTAAAACTTGGTTAGTTTTAGGTATAGTTTGTAAATTCATTCACTCAGTAAACATTGGCTCACTTAATATTTATTACATTCTTACTATGAGCCAAGCAACGAAGCCAACACTGAAGATACAGAGACGAGATGGTATTGTGGGAGAAATGGTCAAGCTAATAATTTGAATGTGGTAAGTGGCATAAAAGAGTGAAACCCTTTCTATAAGAAGGGCTTGTAAAAGAAGGGACAGTAGCTCACTTAACTTGGTGGAGATGGGACATGAGATGTGACTTGAAGCACTGGTGGGTGGGGAAGATGTGACTTAAAGTGTTAGAGATGGGGTTGAGAAAAGGCATTATAGGCTAACTGAATAGTACAGGCAGAGGCCCAGAACCAAAGGAGCACAATGTGTTTGCAGATTGGCAAGCCATTCAGTGTGTGTGGAGCAGAAGGGGCCTGGGGAACTGAAGCTGGGGAGGATCAGAGAGCAAAGAGCTCACATGCCATGTTGTAGCTTTTGGATTGATTCTGAGGCAGTGAATTGTAAGTAAGGAACTGAGATTATCAGATTTGTGTGTTACAAAATTATTTTGGCTCCCCTGTGGAGGAACCAGTTATAGTTTTGAGTGAAGCTGTAGGGACCTGCATTAGGTAGCCATAGCAGGGCAAGGGAGAGAGGAGATGAGTTGGTATTGAGAGGGAATGAGTGAGCGAGTGAAGGAGCAAACAAGCTTGAGATCTAAGGCAGAGATGGTTTTCAGTTATATGCCTGGAAAGAGAATCAATAATAATCTCAAAGTCTTGAAGGTTTATACTCTAAAAGTATGACTTTTGTCCTTAAATCCTTGGCACTTTGCCTTTTAAATGCTCATGTAATGTTTGACAAATGAAAGAATGAAGTAATGGATGTCATTTCTTTTTTTTTTTTTTTTAAACAAAGGTAAGGAATTCCATTTTACTTCAACTGGTATAAGAAATTATTTGTGTTCCCCAAGTTTGCACTCACAAAAAGCAGGACTAAGGCAGCCCACACATTTACTGATGGCGGTGGGAAGCCAACTCTGGAATAAAAAAATTGTCATAGGTAAGCAAGAATTGGTTGTAAATAATCATGAATCAACCCATAAAAGAACACCTTAACAATGATAAAGTTAACTCTGCCAAGACTAGTAAAAAAGAGTTTGGATGTATTTTAAATAGCCCTGAGATTCAGAAAAGTGAACGCTTGTACTAGCTTCTGGGCCTCACAACAGACTGTGTTTTGGTGAATGAAAGGATCAGAGGGGCAATTCTTCTGATCCTTTGCTGGGCCCTCTACTTTGATTACATTTGAAGTTGCAGGCCTGTTAATGAGAACACTTTAGCTGGCCTCAGACCCATCTTTCTTCCTCTTCTCTTTACCTTTGTTCACTTGGGGCCCCCTTTGACCCCTCAGCATGCATAGACCCTCCTCCATTAAAGAATAGAGCATTTTCCTTGGGAGCTCTGGCCATCTGAGACAGCTGCCTCTCTGGACCCCACTCCCCCTTGTTGTCATCTATTTTCTTTTAAGACTTAACTGGGGGTTGGGTTGTGGTGGTGGCTGTGTGCTGTGGAGTTGGTTCCGACTCACAGTGACCTTGTATAGGGTTTCCAAGGCTGCAAATCTTTATGGAAGCAGAAAGCCTCATCTTTCTCCTGTGGAGCTAGCTATTGGTAGATTTGAACTGCTGACCTTGTGGTTAGCAGTCCAGATCATAATCCACTACACACTACCAGGGTTCCTTCAGCTGGGGGTGTTAAGGGAAGAAAACATTCTTTCTTGTCAATCTATTGCACCTGTTCTCAGGGACCATCCCATGTTTGAATAAGGTGGTGGCTTTGAGCTTCCTTCTGATGTAGAAGGTGCAGTCTTTAAAGAAAAGTACAATATTTAATTGATCATGGTGTAGAATAGCATACTATTTAAGTATGATAAATTAAATTAGGACAAGCCTTTAATTATGCACTATGTTAGTTACTGAGGCAGTGTGGCAAGCTTTGAATCCATATAGACTTGCATTCAAATGTTGTTTTCCTAATTTGTGACTTAGGCAAATAATTAATGGAGCTTCATTTCTTGTTTCTGTAAAATGGGGATGAATAATGCCAGCAGAGTCTTAGTTGTTATAGGGATGAAGATTAAATGAGATCGGAAACATTAGATACCAGCTCCATGTGTGACACCTAATTATAGTTGTCATCGACAGCAGTGGCAGCATAGTGTATAGTGTGGAAAGAATGGGGATCCCAACAGGATTTGAATTCTGGCCTCACCTCATTCTCACAGTGTGCATGATGCTGCTGAACAAGGTAGGTAGCTTCTCTGAGCCTTAGTTTGTGAAATGGTAGTGATAATTGTACCTCACAGGATTGTGAAAATGAGAAAGAATGAATGAAAAGCACAAGCAAGAGTTTGGCAAGTTGTAGGCACTCTGGGTATAGTCCTTTGTGACTATCATCTGGGTTCTCCTTTGCAAAGAGCATTTTTCTAATAAAGTCTCAGAATTCCAGTGGCAATTCAGTGCTGCTCCCAAATTTGGACTATTTTTAATGTAACTACAGCAAATTGGTGCCCAGAAAATAATCATTACAGTGTTCCTCTGGCCCAGAATCATATGAGAAACAATATGCAAACATACAGTTCTCCACATGAGTCTTTGTAGGAGGCTGTTGTTTCAACACTTGACAAATTGCACAGAATATGGAAGGGATGTCAGAACTTTAGCCAGAGCTGCAACTCTAATCATATTATGTTGCTGCTGCTCAGTGGAGCTAAGAAAGCTTAAGAGTATTACCATCTGGGCAGAGCCAACCAATGGTGAACTGTGAACTGTGAACTGCTTACCAACTTAACAGAAACTCTTGCTACCTCATTCATTAATTAGGCCTTGATGGCACACCTTCTCTTGGTTGCCTGGCAACCATGATGGCAGTCATTAAATTCTGTCATTTTGTATTAACCCTTTGGCCCTGGGTGGATTGGGAGCCCCCACCTTAACACTAATGCATTTTACATTAGTACATCTACCTGGGAAATCCCATTCCCTTGACACATAAGCCATAAAGAGCAAATAGCCAGAGTCCAAAACCAGAGAAATTTCCCCTTCACATTATAGTGTATGTGCTTTTAAAGCTTTACAAAATGTACCTGTCAGGACAGGGGCCATTTCCCAATTTGTTGACAGACAGACATAACATACACCCAGCAAGATGAAAAGACAGCTAGTTTCCCAGAAAACAGGAGCTGACTGTGACTTCTAGGGGCTTATGGAGGAGGGAGTTGGTGTGAAAACCAGATGGGAGAGTTGTTAAGAGTTGTATGATTTCAAAATTGCCTTTGTAGCCACTTTGCATGTAGACGGTAGGTGCCAGAAGAATAGGGGCCAGTCCAACAACACACAGTTTGTCATTTCAGTGATGGATTAGAATGATAGAGAGCAAACTGTGTACTCTGGCAAAAACTGAGGGCAACCTCTGGGAGATTGTCAGGTCCTCCTGCAATGCTCTGCCTACTGTTGTTGTTGTTGTTGTTAAGTGCCTTTGAGTCGGTTCTGACCCATAGC
>NW_006408532.1:1265524-1271765 GCF_000296735.1 Chrysochloris asiatica | reverse complement strand
CCAAAATGGGGGGTGGGGTGGGCTACAGAGGCAAGAAGTGACTGACTTACAAGCTTTCAAGAGGGAACCTAGATCCAGAGGACGTGGAGGAAGGTAGAATCTCTGCTGAGTTGTATCCAATCTGTCTGGGCGGGGCTGATGAAAGGAGATGCGGATAGGTCTCTTGTGATACAATAGTGAATAATTGTTATCAGGATGGATTGTGTAAAATAGACGTTTTGTAGCAAAAGGAGGGGAGTGATTGAATTTGCAATCTAGGAGTGGAGGTCCCTGGGACCATCAAGGAAGAAGAGCGGAGAGCGGGCGCCTACCCAGAGAAGCAGTGATGCCAGAGATGGAGGCAGAGAAAATGACGTGGAGAGGTGGAGTGGCTGGGGACTTTAGATCCAGAGAGGGAGAGGGGCTGTGTGCTGACAACCGGGGGGCAGGCTTGCAGGGTATACCCTTTGTTTGGTTGATGATGCATGGAGGGGATTGTAACTATGGCAATGAAACGATATACGATAGGCTGAATGTAAAACTAATGTTCTCCCATATAAACTATTACATATTTCACAATAAAACATTAAAAAAAAAGAAGAAGAGGCAGTGGAATGAGGGATATCATTGCTGATGTCCGATGGATCTTGAATCAAAGCAGAGAATACCAGAAAGATGTTTACCTGTGCTTTATTGGCTACGCAAGACTTTCGATTGTGTGGATCATGACAAGCTATGGACAACATTACAAAGTATGACTATTCCGGAAAGCTTAATTGTGCTCATGAGGAATCGGTACGTGGACCAAGAGGCAGCTTTTCAAACAGAACATGGGAACACTGAATGGTTTAAAATTAAGAAAGGTGTGCGACAGGGTTGTATTCTTTACCATACTTATTCAACATGTATGCTGAGCAAATAATTCGAGAAGCTGGGTTTTATGAAGAAAAACGTGACATCAGAATTGGAGGAAGACTCATTAATAACTTGCGATATGCAGATGATACAACCTTGCTTGCTGAAAGTGAAGTATTTACTGATGAAGATCAAAGCCCACAGCCTTCGGTATGGATTGCATCTCAATGTGAAGAAAACAAAAATTCTCACCACTAGACCAATAAACAACATTCTTATCAATGGAGAAAAGATTGAAGTTGTCAAGGACTTCATTCTACTTGGATCCACTATCTTCACTCATGGAAACAGCAATCAGGAAATCAAATGCCTATTGCATTAGGCAACTGTTGCAGAACACCTTTTTAAAGTGTTGAAGAGCAAAGATGTCAGCTTGAGAGCTAAGGTGCACCTGACCTAAGCCATGGTACTTTAAAAACCTAATATGCATGTGAAAGCTGGACAGTGAATAAGGAAGACCATAGAAGAACTGATGTTTTTTGAGAAAAGAATATGGGCTGCCTAAAGACAAGCAGATCTGTATTGGAAGAAGTGCAGCCAGAGTGCTCCTTGGAGGCCAGAATGGCCAAACTTCATCTCTCAAACTTTGGGCATATTGTTGAGAGGGACCAGTCACTGGAGAAGGAGATCATGTTTAGTAAGGTGGAGGGTCAGAGAAAAAGAGGAAGACCCCCACCTAGATGGATTGGCAAAGTGGCAGTATCAATGGGCTCAAGTGTGGCAAAAATTGTGAAGTTGGCCCAGGACCAGGCAGTGTTTCCTTCTGTTGTGCATAGGGTTGCTATGAGTTGTTACCAACTTGATGGCACACAACAACAACAGTGTGATATGCTGCCAACCCAGAGTCTCTAAGCCACTGAGTTACTTTTTCAACAAATTTGCATTCTCGTTTCTCTTACTAATCAAAAAAATGTTAAGTTGTAAACAAAACATGTTTTAAAAATCAGTGAAAAACAAAAGTTTATAAAGTTAGTGAGATCTATTGCAGAGGAATGTTTGTTTCTGGAAACCAACATGAATACTCATATTATGGAAAGCAAGCCTGGAATGGAATCCATTTTCAGTTTCTGTATTCCCTTCACCCTGACCCCCCACCATCTATTTTTTAGTTATTGTGGCGCTGTAGGATCAGCGCTGGACTGGGAACCACATGGTCGACAGTTCAAACCCACCACCTGCTCCTTGGAAACCCTATAAAGGGCTGCTATGAGTCAGCCGACTCAATGGCCCTTAACAATAACGAAAACAATTCGCAGGCATTTGACATTCTACTGCTTTTCTCATGGCAGAACACTCCTGACTCTTCTCTTATAGCAGGGCTGAATTCTGTTTTCCTACTCTAAAACTGGAGGGGCCACCTGCCTGCCTTGTCCCTACCCCCACCCCACCCCCACTGGTGTCTGGGGCTGAGCTCCAGTCTACCAGCATGACTTGTTTGGAGTGTGCTTTAGTGAATGTGCAGAGAGCCAATGCTGGTAAGCACCCAGACTGATCCATCTGCCTGTACCATCACCAGCCTTGTACTCGGTCATTCCTTTATTTGATCAATTCTAACATACCTGTGAGACAAGACTGCTTCTTCTAATCATGCAAACAAATTCTTAATACTTATAAAAATATAAATTCTGGTTACAGGTGGATTTTGCCTATAATCCATGAGTCTAGTTTTTTAAAGACATGCTGTTTTGTGATTTTTGACCCCTTCACCCTATATAAAAAGATGCTACTACAGCTATTTTATAAACAACAGAAGGAAACCCTGCTGGGTCCTAAACCATCCTCATAATTGTTATGCATAAGCCCATTGCCACAGTCACTGTGCCAGTCCATCTCTTTGGGGTCTTCGTTTTCCATGACCTTCCACTTTACCAATCATGATGTCCTTCTTGAGGGGCTGGTCCCTCCTGATAATATGTCTGAAGTATGAGAGACAAAGTCTCGCCATTCTGGTGTCTAAGGAGCATTTGGCTGTACTTCTTCCAACACAGATTTGTTTGTTCTTCTGGCAGTCCATAGTACTTTCAATATTCTTCTCCAACACCATAACTCAAATACATTTGAGTTATATAGAAAGATCGAGGCAAAGTCAGGCAGACCTAGAGTTAAATCTCAGCTTTGTCTTCTATGAACTATATGACAGTGAGCAAGATATTTCACTTCTCTGAATTTTAGTGTTTCCATTGACAGAAGAGGGATAATAATCTTTTCATTTCATTATTATTGTGAAAATTAAATATCATGTATGTTAAGAACTATTGGCATATTGTGATGGTCAGGATTGTCTACTTTGTGTGTGTGTATTTTCATTCTTTTTCTTGATTTAAAATTTTATTTTTTGCTATTACCCTGATTTGTGGAAACACTATCATTTTAAATGCCATACTACAGAGTTTGTGTAAGGTCATGATGAAAAGCCTGAAGTTGTGTTGCCCTCCTCCTAGGAACAGTCACTGCAGAGAAATGGAAACACTACTTGAATTGACCTAAACCAGTGGTCCTGTGCTCTAATCTCTGATTCCCAGATGATAGCAGATGTCTCTAAAGTGATTCCAGGTGTTCCGAACATAGTGCAATCTCTTATCTGCCATATTCACAGCTACTCCTTAAATTTCTTTTATATGACCTCTTTAATAGTATTTGAAGGATAGGGATTCCTTGACAGCTGTTGGAACTCTAACTCCTTACTTGAAGGGACTGTGCTTTTAGTCCTCAGGTGATCTCCAGACTTTCATGCTGTACCGTTTGATTCGGGCCCACATGCCAAATAGTTTTAATGTGTTCTCCTTTTTTATTAAACAGATTTGATCATGTCCAGGAGATTTCCTGCCAGTAGCAGCTATAACTTTTTTTTCACCATCAAGGTATCCTCTGCCCCTTGTTAACTCTCGGTCAGAGATTTTCTGCATACTTCTGTTCAAAATATTCCCGTTGGCATCCTATCGGCGGTGAAGCCCTCTCTGGCCAACTTCAGACTTCAGTAGTCCCTCTTCCATAATTTAGAATATTTTATGCACACTTGTAAGTTCAGACCTTTAAGGACCCATTTTGACTTTTGGGGAAATTCTCATTTGTCAAATCTAAAGTTCACTTCTGTAGCAGGAGCTGAGGTTTTTAGGTAGAACTTTCTGGCAGATTAAATACATTAGAAAATTTAAAGATAGCATGATGTAGTTACAGAATCGGATTTGATTTCTAATCCCAACTCTACATTTTATCAATCTATGTCCTTGGGCTAATTACTTAGCCTTCTGAGTCTTTTCACATTGGGCTGCATTTATTTTATTTTTACCTTCTAAAGATTGTTAAAAAGGAGCCCTTGTAGTATAGTAGGTTACGAGTTGGACTGCTATCCACAAAGACAGCAGTTCGAATCTGCCAGCCACTCCTCAGGACAGAGATGAGGCTCTCTGCTTCTGTAGAGATTCATAGCCCGGGAAACCCTATACAGGGTCACTGTGAGTTGGAACCAACTTGACGGCACACAACCACCAAATTCTGTTAAAAGATATCGAGTGGAGATATTGACCTTAGATGGAGAGGGACACAGACAATTCTTCTGTGTAGCAGATGAGGAGCAGGCAAGGATGGGTGCAGATAGACATCTGGTGCTGGAGTTGACATCACGGTGATAGTAATGGCTAATAGTTATGGCATGATTTCTTTGTGCAAGCACCACTCCAAATATACTTATCTCTTTATAACCGTGTGAAGTTGGCCCTACTATTATCCCCAGTTTTTAAATGTTTAGACTATAGCACAGAGAGGTTAAGCAAAGAAACAAAGCTGGAGTAAGGACACAGGTGACCTGGTTCCAGAGCCCAGCCTTCCAAGGGTGTTGAATGAACGAAGGAATGTGATGTTGGATAGTCTGATATTATCTATTTTCTTGATGAGGTAGCTGATAGGATCAGAATGAGGATGAAAGTGTGTAGAGATTAGAGGTTTGAGTAGAGAATGAACAAAATGTAGAGTAGTCATGTCAGCTGACTAGTATAAAAAGAACTAATGAATGGAATTGAAGGCATAGTTATAGGTGATGTTGTTGACTTTATAAAGGAGGAATTTCTTTAGGAGCTTAATGCTTGTATGAATTTTTTTTCTGGCAGTACATTATTAGACACAGAGAACGTGAATGGTTGGGTTCATTCCTGGACATCGTGGTGTTTTCATGCATATATGATGAAAGGAAAAGAGACGTGGCTATTCAGCATCTTGATATGATGGACCATAGATAGATGTGGGCTGAATAAGGTGGGAATGAAGACAGTAGTGCTTGATGGATGGAGAAACTGAAGAGACTATCTGTGATGAGAGTCAATAACCAGTATAATAGGGCGTGTAAGATGAGCAAACCACAAGGATAGGAAAGTAGATTCAGAATTGTAGAGTCTTATTTATTGATTTCAGAGATAGAGCAGGTTTGGTAATGGTGAGGTCAAGGGATGACTAAGGAATGACGTAAGTGGCTCAGGTGCAGTAAAGAAGGTCAGAGAGATTCAGAGGTCATTAACCTGAAAAGCCAGAATGTTGGATGACTGCTCCTATCACATGTGCACGTCTGCTTTGGGTTTATAACAGATAGTATTTCACTGTAATAATGAAATTGGGAAACATAACTTTATAGTTTATTCTGTAAAATATTTTACTATGTTTTAAGTGAAAGTTTAGCAGCAAATTAGGTTCCCATTTAGGAATTTGTATACAAATTGTTCCATGACATTGATTACAGCTTTTGCAGTGTGCCAACAGTCTCATTATTTCTATTCTGTTTGTTCTGTTTCCATTGATCTAGCGTCCGTGCCCCACCTTGCCTTCTCACGTTTGCTTTTGGGTAGCTGCTAACTAGTTAGTCTTGTAAAGTTGATCACTTAAGAAAATGTTGTTGAATATATATATGTAAATACTCTTTTTTAATAAACATTCTAAAATATACACAACTTCTATTTTATACAAGTTGTATATAATGAGACAGATGGGAAGATAAAAGAATCTCTCCTAAGATTTTCTGATTAGATACCAATTTTTAGGGGGTATAAAGTATCCATGGAATCCTGGTGTGGCACTGTGGGTTAATGAGCTGGACTACAAAGTCAGTGTGAACTGCAACATCGGTGGTTCAAGCTCACCAGCTGCTCCTTGGACACCCTATACAGGGTCACTATGGGTTGGAACCACCTCAACAGCCCTTAACAGCAACAAAGTATCCATAGCAGCCTTTAGAAATTATCAGGATTCTTTAAAAGTGCAAACCAAATTTATATGATGCTCAAGTTTCTTTCTTTAACTGACTCCTAATTGTTGTTGTTGTTGTTAAGTGCCGTTGAGTCGGTTCCGACCCATAGCGACC
>NW_006408532.1:1262784-1265424 GCF_000296735.1 Chrysochloris asiatica | reverse complement strand
GTTCGCAGCCCGATTCGTAACCACTACGCTACCAGAACAATCTCAAAATCTCATGGTAGTCAGCCTAGTCAATTCAAGTTATAGGAAAGGTCATAAGTTAAAATTGTTGTTGTTTCTTCAGACTTAAACCTAGGTTGTAAATGATCTTTTATTCATGTCTTTATGGCAAGGTGGTCGTGGTCCCCATGAAAAATGTTCACATAGTTTACTGAGAAATTTAAACAACAACAAAAAATGTACTTCTTATTGCCCCCATCGCACCAAAAGGTATGTAATACCCGAGTATCTGGGATTTTAAGTGGCTACTGTTTGTTAACAAAGCAGTAACTTCCATGAATTTTGGAGGGGGAAGCACTCACGAAGGCAATTAATTTTGTTCTTCAGAGCTGTGCCTCCACTGCATCAGTTTGCATTTCATGCAAGCTTAAATGATAACCCGAGAGCCAGGATCCAATTTGATACTTAGTTTTGATTTTATTAGTAGTTGTCTTTAATGGATGTCTTGCCATGTAGGTTTCCTGATTATTAGTAATTTAAATTGACTCTGAGAATGAAAGGAAACCACAGGCATGAAACTGATGACCTGTGACTACAGTGGGTCTTCCAGCTTTCAAGGCAGCTGTGATGGCTCGGCAGGCTCCCCCTCTTTCCCTTCCTTCCCCCCTTTTAAAGCTTTGAACACTCAGCTAATGCTGAAAATGAGAGCTTAATACTGTTACTATATGGGAACCTTTAAAAGCAAATGGACATTGTAAGTGTTCTTTCCTCTTTGAAGGTAAGTGTTGTCCACGGCTCCACTCTCTACTTGATCAGATCTAATTTGACCCAGACGTTGAGTTCTGTGAAGATGCTAACTGAAAAACAATGATTGCAGGAGAAGTCATTTCCCTTGTTCTCATGCCATGCCTTTCCACCATTCTCCAGAATCGCTTACAGTGCCTTTGTGGAGGGAATAGATGAAAATGTGCATTTCTCAGCTATACTTTTGGTGTTGACAAAGATTGTGTATTTTCTAAAAGAGCCTGCTTTTTGGAGCAGTCCAGGGCAACACAAGTCATGCTCTTAGGGGACACTTGTAGCTTTAAGATCCAGTGCTGGAGGATTAGTTTCCCTGAGCTCCAGTTGATGATCCTGATATCTTGCCTTTGGCAGATTTACCTTAGTTTAAATCTTGAGATTTACTGTATAACATCTGAAACCAACTCTAGATAGTTTGCTAAATAACTACATTCATTCATTCATTCATTCATTAAGCATGTATTAAGCATCTCCTATGCTCAGACATGAAAGTTCTGGTGTGGTGTTGTGGTTTAATCCACTGGACTGCAAAGTCAGTTTGAACTACAAGGTCATTGGTGGTTCAAGCTCGCCAGCTGCTTCTCGGAAACCCTATACATGGTTGGTATGGGTTGAACTGACTTGACGGCAATTAAAAACAACAACATCAATGCTCAGACATTTATGGAGATATTGGATATGTCAAAGAATGAAAGAGTTGTGTTTTATGCCTATGGGCAACTCACGGTCTACTTACAGGTTTTATATGACCAAGTCTAGAATAACCTCGTGGCAATGTGATGTGTTTCTCTGTTATTCATAAGGTTTTCAGTGACTAAATATTCGCAAATAATATGTCACTCCTTCTTCCTAGTCTGTCTTCGTCTGGAAGCTCGTCTGAAACCTGTCTACCATGGGTGACCCTGTTGGTATTTAAAAGACCCGTGGCATAGCTTCCAGAATCACAGCAATTCACTTCCAGAATCACAGCAATTCACAAGCTACCATGCTGGAAAATTAGCCCTTCAAGTTGGAAGGCACTCAAAATGCAACTGGGGAAGAGCTGCCTTCTCAAAGTAGAGTTGACCGTGATGACGCGAATGGAGTAAAGCCCACGGGAGTAAAGCCTGCAGGACCTTTATCTGCTAATGGTACACAACTCTAAATGAAGAGAAACAGCTGTAAACATCCATTAATAATTGGAACATGGACTGTATGAAGGACAAATCTAGGGAAATTGGAAATTGTCAAAAATTAAATGGAATGCATAAACATTGATATCTTAGGCATTAATGAGCTGAAATGGACTAGTTTGGGCCATTTTGAATCAGAAAACCACATGGTTTACTATGCCAGGAATGACAAATTGAAGAGGAATGGTGTTGAATTTATTGTCAAAAAGAACCTATCCAGATCAGTCATGAGGTACAATGCTGTCTGTGATAGGATAATATATCCATGTGCCTACAGGAAAGCCCAGTTAATACCACTATGATTCAAATTAACACACCAACCGCTAAAGCCAGTGAGGATGAAATAGAAGAATTCTACCAACTTCTTCAGTCTGAAATTGGTCAAACATGCAATCAAGATGTACTGATCATTACTGGTCATTGGAATGCAAAGGTTGAAAATAAAGAAGAAGGGTCAGTAGTTGGAAAATATGTCCTTGGTGATAGAAATGATGCGGGAGATCACATGATAGAATTCTGCAAAATCAATGATTTATTTCAGGTACCTCCTTTAGACAGCATAAGAGACGATTATACACATGGAGCTCGAAAGATGGAATATATAGAAATAAAATTGACTACATCTGCAGAAAGAGACAATGGAAAAGCTCCATATCATCAGTTAAAACAA
>NW_006408532.1:1237751-1253299 GCF_000296735.1 Chrysochloris asiatica | reverse complement strand
CAAGGGTGTAAATCTTTACGGGAGTAGAAAGCCTCATCTTTCTCCCGCGGAGCAGCTGGTAGTTTCGAACCGCTGACCTTAAGGTTTGTAGCCCAATTCATAACCACTACGCTACCAGAGCTCCTTAATTAGATGATTGTAATGTACAGCTGCAAGGAGCTCTGGTAGCATAGTGGTTACAAATCGGGCTGCTAACCCCAAGGTCAGCAATTTGAAACTGCCAGCTGTTCCACAGGAGAAAGATAAGGCTTTCTGCTCCTGTAAAGATTTACAGCCTTGGAAACCCTGTACAGGGTCACTATGAGTCGGAACTGACTGACTACGGTACTTAACAACAATGTACAGCTGCACTCCAGGTATTTTTTCTTGGTGGATAAGTGACCAGGAAGGAATCTCTAGAGTAATAGTGTTATTCAACTCAGCCTTCACAATTTGGCATTCAGAGTCCAATAGTGATATCTCAATTGATTGTTGCCTGTAACTGAGCAGAAGGCCCTCAAAACTATCATTGCCTGGTATCTTGTTACAATATTTGGGTGGTGTTGTAAAACACAAAGCAGAATAAACAAAAACAATTCTTATATTACAATACCTTGTTATTACCATTTCTTCATTTTTACTTGTATATTTTCAGGTATTTCTTTTTTAATTAGAGAAAATAAACATTTTCTAGAATCCAGTTATTTGTGTAAATATTAGGTTAAGAATTTGCAAGTGTTCTGGTATCTCTTAAGTATTTAATTAAAGATTTGGGCGTCGTCATTATATAATGAAAGGAACATTAACTTGAAAATCAGCTAGGTCTAGGTTAAAATAGTGGTTCTTCCAAGTTATTAAACCTTGCTAAGTCTCAGGTTCTTTATCGGTAGTTGTTGTTGTTGTTACGTGCTGTTGAGTTGGTTTCGACTCATAGCGACTTGTATAGGGTTTCCAAGGAGCGGGTGAGCTTGAATCACTGACCTAGTGGTTCAAACTGACGTTGCAGTCCAGCACATTAACCCACAGCACCACATCAAGACTCCTAATAGGACTCAATTTAAAGAAGCCTTAGGCTTGGGGAGTTACATGTTGAGCTACAAACCTCAGCAGTTTAAATCTACCAGCTGCTCTGCAGAAGAAAAAGGAGGCTTTCTGGTCCCCTATAGATTACAGCTTAAGAAACCCTACATAGGGTTGCTATGAGTTAGAATCGATTCATTAGTAGTAGGTATGTTGTTGTTACATGCCATTGAGTCAGTTCTGACATAGTGGCCCTATGTAGGGTTTCTGAGAAGCAGCTGGTGAGTTTGAACTGCTGGCCTGTGGTTCAAACCGACCTTGTGGTCCAGTGCTTTATCCCACAGTGCCACACCAGGATTCTTGGCAGTAGGTATTGTTGTTGTTAAGTGCCTTTGAGTCAGTTCCGGGCCATAGCGACCCTATATGGGATTTCCAAGAAGCAGCTCTGTGATTCTGAGCTGCTGACCTTGTGGCTCGCAGTCCAGTGCTTAACATACAACACCACACCAGGAGTCCAGCAGTAGATATGTTGTTGTTGTTAAGTACCGAGGAGTTGCTTCCGACTAATAATGACCCTGCACAGGGTTTCCGAGGCTGTAAATCTTTACAGGAGCAGAATGCCTCATCTTTCTCCCATGGGACCACTGGTAGTTTCAAACTGCTGACCTTGAGGTTGGCAGCCTGACTCATAACCACTACGCTACCAGAACTCCTTAGCAGTAGATATAGTAGCTCTTTAATTCTCTCCACAAGGTTCAAGTTTCAAACCTACCAGGTGTTCCTCGGAATCCATACACAGGGTCGCTCTGCAGCACTAAACAACAACAACAACCTATTATTACGTTGTGTTGTGGTTGTTAGGTGCTGTCAGGTTGATTCTGACTCATCATAGTAACCTTTTGCACAACAGAATGAAACACTGCCTGGTCTGCACCATTCTCACGATCGCTGCTATGTTTGAACCCATTGTTGCTGAAAGTGTGTCAGGTTATCTTGTTGGGGGTCTTCAACATTTTTGCTGACCCTACACTTTACCAAGTGTAATGTTTTTCTCCAGGGATTAATCCCTCTTGACAACATGTCCAAAGAACAAGAAATGAAGTCTCGCTATCCAAACTTCTAAGGAGTATTCTGACTTTATTCCAAGACAGATTGGTTCTTCTGGCAGACCATGATGCTGTCCGTATTCTTCTCTAACACCATAATTCAAATGCATCTATTCTTCTGTCTTCTTTTTTATTCATTGTCCAACTTTCACATGCATATGAGGCAATTGAAAATACTGTGGCTTGGGTCAGGCACATCATAGTCCTCAAAGTGAACTTTAAACACTCTAAAGTGATCTTTTGCAGTAGATTTGCCTAATGCAATATGTCTTTTGATTTCTTGACTGCTGCTTCTATAGGTATTGATTATGGAACCAAACAAGATAAAGTCATATACAACTTCAATTTTTTTTCCATTTATCATGATGTTATTTATTGGTACAGGTGTGCGGATTGTCAGTTTGTTTACATTTAGATGCAATCCATAATGAAGGCTATTAGTCTTTGATTTTCATCAGTAAGTATTTTAAGTCCTTTTCACTTCTAGCAATCAAGGTTGTATCATCTGCATATCACAGGTTATTAATGAGTCTTTCTCTATTCCTGATGCCACAGTCTTCATATAATCCATTTTCTTGGATTATTTCCTCAACATACAGATTGAATAAATATGGTGAAAGGATACACCCCTGATGCACACCTTTTCTGATTTTAAACCATTCAGTATCCCCTTGTTCTGTTTGAATGACTGCCTCTTGGTCTCTGTATAGGTTCCTCAAGAGCACAATTAAGTGCTCTAAAACATTCATTCTTTGCAATGTTGTCCATAGTGTGTTATGATCCACACAGCTGAATGTCTTTGCATAGTCAATAAAACACAGGTAAACATCTTTCTGGTATTTTCTGTTTTAAGCCAAAAGTCACCTGACATCAACAATGATTTCCCTAGTTCCATATCCTCCACTGAATCCATCTTGAATTTCTGGCTGCTCTCTATAGATGTGTTTCTGCTACCATTTTTTAATTATCTTCAGCAAAATTTTACTTGCACGTGATATTAATGATATTGATTGATGGTTTCCACATTCTGTTGGGGCACCTTTCTTTGGAATGGGCACCAAATATGGATCTTTTCAAATTGATTGACCAGGTAGCTGCCTTCCAAATTTCTTGGCATAGAAGATACTGCATTGGTTTGTTGAAACATTTCAATTGGTATTCTGTCAATTTCTACAGCCTTGTTTTTTGCCAATGCCTTCTATGCAGCTTGGACTTCTTCCTTCAGTCCCATCAGTTATGATTCATATGCTACTTCTCGAAATATTTGAGCATCAACCAATTATTTTTGGTACAATGATTCTGTGTGTTTCTTCCATCTTCTTTTGATGTTTCCTACATCATCCAATATTTGCCCATAGCACCTTTTAATATTGCAACCCAAGGTTTGAAGTTTTTTCTTTAGTTCTTTCAGTTTGAGAAATGCTGAGTGTGTTCTTCCCTTTTGGTTTTATAACTCCAGTTCTTTGCATATTTCATTATAAGACTTTACTTTGTCTTCTCGAGTTGCCCTTTGATTCTCTTCAGTTCTCTCAATACCTCATTTCTTCCTGTCGCTCTAGATTCTCTTTGCTCAGGAGCACATTTCAGAGTCCCTTCTGGCACACATTTTGTTTTTTTCTTTCCTATCTTTTTAATGACCTTTTGCTTACTTCTTGTATGATGTTCTTAATGTCATTCCACAGCTCTTCTGGTCTTTGGTCACTTGTGTCTAATGCATACAATCTGTTCTTGAGATGATCTCTAAATTCAGGTAAGATAGGTCATATTCTGGTTGTCATGCACTTGTTTTAATTTTCTGCAGCTTCAGCCTTAATTTGCATATGAGTAATTGATGGCCTGTCTGGAATGGACCCCTGGCCTTGTTTTGGCTGATGATATTGAGCTTTTCCATTGTCTCTTCCCACAGATGTTTTATTCCTGTGTATTCCATCTGGTGAGGTCCACGTATATAGTTGCCTTTTGTGTTGTTGAAAAACGGTATTGGCAATGAATAAGCCATTGGTCTTGCCAAATTTTAATCAGGCAATCTCTAGCATAGTTTGATCACAAGACTCTATTTTTCAACTACTGATCCATCCTTTGTCTTTGTTTCCAGTTTTAGCATTTCAGTCACCAGTAATTATCCGTGCATCTTGATTGCATGTTTCCAACTGAAGAAATTGGTATGATTCTTCAACTTCATCACTGGTTTTAGTGGTTTGGTGCATGAATTTTAATAATAGTGGTATTAACTGGTCTTTCTTGTAGATGTAGGCATATTATCTTATTACAGACAGCATTGTACTTCAAGATAATTCTTGAAATGTTCTTTTTGATGATGAATGAGACACCATTCCTCCTTGTCAACCATGGCATAGTCAAGCATATGATTCTCAAATACAAAATGGCCAATACCAGTCCAATTCAGCTCACTAATACCTAAGATATCAATCTTCATGCATCCTATTTCGTTTTTAATGACTCCCAACTTACCTAGATTTAGACTGTATATTCAATGTTTCAGTTATTGATGAATGCTTACAGTTGTTTCTTCTCATATCAAGTGGTTCCTCATCAGCAGATGAAGGTGCCAATTGCTTTGCTTCATTCACATCATTAAGGTCAACTGTACTTTGAGGAAACAACTCTTCCCTAGTTGTGTTGTGAGTACCTTCCAATCTGAGGCACTCATTTTCCAGCATTATATCAGACAATGTTCTGTTGTTCATAAGGTTTTCAGTGGCTAACCATTCAGAAGCAGTCTGCCACTCCTCCTTCCTTTACCTGGAAGCACTATTGAAATCTGTCCATCATGGGTGACCCTGGTGGTATGGAAAATACTGGTGGCATAGCTTCCAGTATCACAGCAACACATTAGCGCAACAACATGACAAACTGACAGACTTGTGAGCAACCCATCACTATTGTTGTTGTTGTCCTTAAGTGCCATCGAGTCAGTGCCGACTCACAGCAACCCTGTGTAGGGTTTAGAAGAGTGCCTGGTAAATTTGAACTGCCGACCTTGCGGTTCAAACTGATGTTTCGGTCCAATGCATTATCCTGCAGCACCACAGCAGGACTCCAATCCGTCACTGTAGTGGTTATTTAATCCTCTCTAGAATCCATTATTCTAGTTGTTACTATAGTAAAATATATAATCAGCTTGAGGACTAAGGTGCGCCTGACCCAGGCCATTGTGTTTTCAATAGCCTCATATGGATGCGAAAGCTGGACAGTGAATAAGGAAGATCGTAGAAGAATTGATGCCTTTGAGTTGTGGTATTGGAGGAGAATACTGAAAATGCCATGGACTGCCAAAAGAACCAATAGATCTGTTTTGGAAGAAGTGTAGCCTGAGTGCTCCTTGGAGGCCAGGATGGCTAAGCTTCGTCTCTCCTACTTTGGACATATTGTCTGGAGGAAACAATCGTTGGAGAAGGATGTCATGCTGGGTAGGGTGGAGTGTCAGAGAAAAAGAGGAAGACCCCCAACGAGATGGATCAGCCAGGTGGCATCATTGATGGACTCAAGTGTGGCAGCGGTAGTGAGGTTGGCCCAGGATTGGACATTGTTTCATTCTGCTGTGCATGGGGTCGCTATGAGTCGGTTCCAACTCGATGGCACCTGACAACAACAAACTGTAAATAAATGTCAGGGAACCCTGGTGGCACTATAGCATAAGAACTGGAAAGCTAACTACAAGGTCAGCAGTTCAAACCACCAGCTGCACTTCAGGAAAGAATAAGTCTATGTGCTGAACAAACAAACAATAATGCTCCCTTTCCTCCTTTATTCCTGTGAATTTTATACCATTTGGTTTGAAGAATTCTTAGTTTTTCAAGTTTCTTATAAATTTCAAATGGAAAACAGCTCAATCATGTTTGCTATACATTTTCTTACTTTCATGAAATATGGTCAGTTTTTAGAAGAAAATTCCATAGGGACCATCAAAAATGTTTATAACGTAAGTTCATTATAATTGCCAGAATTAGTCCCTTCAGAGATCAGGTAAATGGGTAGGCAGTAGCCATTTAAGCAGCGTGCCTTGCGCCAAGGGGATATTGAGCTTAAATGCTAGAGAAAGGTAGTTTTTGCAGAAAACTAACAGGGAAATGAGGAAACAGGGCAGAATGAGAGAGTGGTAAGAGGCCTCTGACATTGATTATATGAGGTCAAGTTCAGAAGGTGACAGGAGAATCAGTGTCAAGCATAGAGAACAAGGGAAATTCAGTCTGGGCAAAATGAGGCAGGGAGACTTCAGAGCAGAGTAGATTCCACTGTGAGAGTCTCGGTGCTTGATCATTACAAGAATCCCGTATAAAAGAAGATATGAGAACAAAGAACATATCTTCTCACCTGGAAAGAGAGAGGCCAGGGGCAAAGGTAGGGTTGGGAAAGAGAAGTCCTGAGAACTAAGGAGACCTATTATAGAGGGTGCTGAGGTGGCAGTAAACCGGTCTGTGCCATTTAGGCCTTATCCCTGACAGGATTGTAGAAATGCTTGGCAACTGCATTTCTAGACCTAAACTGACTTGACCACTTCCAACCCTGCTGCGTTATGGAGTGGCAGCTCTTGACATGCTGACCAGCTGGCTCTGGGTTGATTCCAGGGAAGCAATAGGCAACCTTCCTACTCATAGTCATCCCAGTCCAGCAAGTGAAATTCAAGTTGTGTGATTACATGTTTAGTATGTATAGTCCGTAAAAGAAAAGTGCCAAAGTAAGTGGCATCATGGAGAAACTACCAAGAAACAAAAACCCATTGCTATCAAGTTGATTCTGATACCTAGTCGTTTTAGTGTTTCTGGGACGATGTCTGTCATGGAGTAGCTAGTGGTTTTGAACCTCTAACTTTAAGCTAACACCTTAACTTACAGTGCCACTAGGATTACTTATGCAGAAATTAAGTGGTCTTTAAGACAGGTTGGGAAAACAGGTTGATGTTGGTGTTATGCTGTTGAGCTGAGTCCAACTACTAGCACCCCTATAGGAGAGAGAAGAACTGTGCATAGGGTTTCTAAGGCTATAATCTTTAGGGAAGCAGACTGATAGATACATTTTTCTCCTGCAGAGTGGCAGAACCACCGACCTTTGAGTTAGCAACTGAGCACCTAACTACTGCACCAACAGTGCTACTTAAGACAAAGTTGGAATCGAAGTTAAAAGCAGAGTTCAAGCCTTGGGTAATACAAATACTCTTGAGGTGAAAACCAAAAGGCTCCAGGAATTTTTTGTGTCTCTTGTTTTTAATTCCTAATTATGTAAAATATTTCCCCGGTATGTAATCAATACATGTGTAGTGTTCTTCCCACTCCTCTTGATAAATTGAAAGTGCTTTGAAGAAATAAGAGGGAAAAAACAATCCTACATAACACTATCCTCCGCATGCAACAATTAGGGAACATTCCTTTTAGTGTCTTTTCATATATATATAACGTCTGTGGCGATGTGGTATAAAACACTGGACCACAAGGGCAGTTTGAACCACAAGATCAGCAGTTCAGACTCACCAGCTACTCCTGGGTTGCCATGAGTCCGAACCAACTCCACAGCACTTAACAACAACAACATAATGTTGTATATGTGATTATATAAAATTTATTTTTTGAAGTGTCCATGGTTTGGCAGTGAACTTCAGGATGAAAGTTTTTTTGTTCATTTACCTTTCAGAGTTCCAGTACTCATTTCATTTATTGCTTTTGGATTATTTTGTTAGATTAGCAATATTTTGAAGATTGTGTATGTGTGTAAATATGTAATTTAGTATTTTAATTACTTCAATTAGACAGGTTGTTCAAAATATCTTCTATTTGCCAAAAGGGAGCCTGATGACTCTGTAGGATAAACACTAGACTGCAAACCTCAAGGTTGGCAATTCGAACTCACATCCTGGTACATGGGAAAAATATGAAGTTTTTTTTCCTTCTGCAAAGATTTACAGCCTTGGAAACCCTATACAGGGTTACTAAGAGCTAGAACTGACTTAATGGCACTTAACAGCAACATATGCTAAAATGGAATTATTTTAAGAAATGAAAGCATATATATTTGTTGTTGTTGGTATGTGCTGTTTAGTGAACTTCAACTCATAGAGACCTGACATGTAATGGAATGAAAAACTGCCTGGTCCTTTGCCATCCTTACATGGTTGTTATGTTTGAGCCATAGTGTTGATCCATATTGCTGATGAGCTTCCTCTTTTTTGCTGACTCTTTAACACCCATGATGCCCTTCTCCAGGGAATGGTACCTCTTGATAGCAGGTCCAAAGTACATGAGATAAAGTCTCTCCAACCTCACTTCTAAGGAGGATTCTGGCTGTACTTTTTATAAGATATATTTGCGCATTTTTCTGGACTCCCATGGTATAATCAATATTATTTGCTAACACCATAATTCAAATACATCAGTTATTCTTCAGTCTTTCTAATTAGTATAGTTGAAGTATAATTTTACATAAATGAAATTTTAGGTGTGCAATTTATTGAGATGGTCAAATGTAGCCACCACCACCACAGTTAAGATACAACCCTTTTCTGTCACCCCTGAAAGTACCTGTGCTCCTTCTTAGTTACCCCTATCACCTCTGGTCTTAGATAACCACTGATCTGTGTTTTTTTTCCATCATAGATTAGCATTGCCTTTCCTAGAATTTCATATAAATACGGTCATACAGTATATACTCTTTTGTGTCTCGCTTCTTTTGCTTATCGTAACATTTTTGAGATTAGTCTTGTTGCTATGTATATGACTAGTTTGTTCCTTTTGTTGCTGTGTAATATCCCCTTGTATAGGTGTATCACTGTTTAATCAGATTTAATTTCTATTGGGAAAATACTTAGGGTAAATTTGCTGGGTCATATGGTATGATAAGTGTATAATTTAACTTTATAGGAAACTGCAAAATTGTTGCAGTTTCCTATAAAATCTCATAAACTGCAATATATGAGAGTTCACTTGCTCCTTGTCCTTACCAACAGTTGATATTATCAGTGTTTTATATTTTGGTCATTGTCTATGAGTCGGAACCAACTCCTGGCACTAACTAACAACAACAGCAACAGTGAATATATCAGAACCCTGGAGGTACAGGGGATAATTAAACACTCCATTGGTAACTGAAAGTCTCTGGTTTGAACTGACCAGGTGATCTGTGGGAGAAGCATGTGGCAATCTGCTTCCATAAATATTCACAGCCTTCAAAACCCTATGGGTTTTGTCCTAAACATCACCATGACTCAGAGTGAACTTGATGGCAGTGGGTTTGGTTTTTGGTTTATGGAATGTGTGGTAGTACCTCATTGTGGTTTCAATTTGCATTTCCCTGATGACTGAATAATGTTAAACATCTTTTAATGTGCTTATTTGCATATCTTCTTTTGTGAAGTATCTATTCAAATCTCTTGCTCACTTTTAAGTTGATTTGTTTATCTTATTAGTAGTAAACAGTAGAAGTTCTTTATATATCCTGACTGTAAGACTTTTTTTGTTAGATTTGTGCTTTGCAGATATTTTCTCCCCATCTATGACTTGCCTTTTCAGTTTCTAAACTATTTCTTTTGCAGATCATAGGCTTTACTTTTGAACTTCAGTTTATCAGATTTTTCTTTTATGGTTCTTGGTTTTTTGTTTGTCGTATGAAATCTTTGCATAATTCAAGGTCATAGAGATATTCTCTTATGTATCCTCTAGATTTATCTCATATTTAGGTTTTTGATCCATTTCTATTACTTTTTGTATATGGTGTGAGGTTAAAAAAATGGTATAAAACTAAAGTTGAGGTTAAGAAAATAGCTTTTATTATAGTTTCAAAAATATGAACTACTTAGGAGTAAATTTAAGGAAATATCTGCATGATCTCCAAACTGAAAAGTACAGAACATTGCTGATATATGTTAAGAGAAAATTTAAATAGAGATCCACCATGCTCCTGAATTCAAGGACTCAATCAATATTCTTAGGATGGATGTCACTTCTCCCCAAATCCATCAGTAGTGTCAGTGCAATCCTAATGCAATGATATGAAAATATGATTATGCTCCTTTGAGGAATTTGACAAGCTGATTCTAAAATTTATGTGGAAAGGTATATTGAGAAGACTTAGCCTAAATTAATTATGAAAAAGAAGAACAAAGTTGGAAGACCAGCATGACCAGATTTCAATTCTTATTCTGAAGGTGCAATAATCAAGACTAATGGTAGAACTATAAGGATTAACATATAGATCAGTGGAAAAGACTAGAGAATCCAGATACACTCTCATTAATATATGGGCATTTAATATTTTGACAAAGGTGCTCAAGATTATTCAAAGGGAGATAAGATAGCTGATTTTTAAAATGTTAATTGAACAATTGGTTATACATAAGGAAACAACTTGACTTTTGAATAAATGTATTTTGGGGAAAATCTTTTTTTTATTGCAAAAGAAAATGAAAAGTCCTGTTGAACAGGTTCCAACTCATATCGACCTTGTATAGTGTTTCTGAGGCTTTAAATCTGAGTGGAAGCAGAAAGACACATCTTTTTCCTGCAGAGCAGCTGACGGGTTAGAACCGCAGATCTTGTGATTCTCAGTCCAGTGCTTCTTGTTGTTGTTGTTGTTGTTAAGTGCCGTCGAGTTGGTTCCGACCCAAAGCAACCCTGTATAGGGTTTCCAAGGAGCAGCTGGTGAGCTTGAACCACCGACCTTGCAGTTCAAACGGCTTTGCAGTCTGGTTCATTAACCCACAGCACCACACCAGAACCCTTAAATTTCATCATCCAAACAGAAATTGTGGTATACTGTCTTTTAGTCCTTTTCAAAATGATACATTTAATATACATATTATTTATGTTTATGTATTTGAGATACTACTTAATAGATGATACTTTTTACATATAGGCATTTTTATAACTTTAAAATTTTCTCTCTGAAAAACATTTTAATAGCCACATAATATTAAATTGCATAGTTTTTCTATACTTTGCCCAGTGATTCTCTTCTGCTAGAAATAATAATAATAATAACAGCTGCCGTTCTGTTAATTAATTTCTACCTGGAAACTGTGCTAAGCATGTTACAGGAATTATACTGTTTAATTTTTATATCAACTCTTTGAAGTAGTTAGCTCTGTTTTAAAGAAAACAAAACCAAAAGTTCCATAACTTGCCTATGTGTAATGGGCGAAGTTTATGCTTATGCCCATCCCTGAGAAACATATTGTGTAAATTTTTAGGCTCTTTATACTTTTTTGCTATGTTAAGAAGTTATGTGTTAGATACCATTATGTATGAATCAATTCACGTTTCAGATGTCTGCATCCTTTTCCTTAGTCTAAACTTTTTTTTTTCCTGTAAGTCCTTCATGCATTATTTTCAAAGCTACTGTTGTTGGCCAACATAGCATTGCAGTGCAGACCAGCACGCACGCTGACGCACACTGCTGGACTGTCCTTTGGTTGATGAAGGCCTTTGGTTGATTAGGGTCGGTGCAGGCATTCCTATCAGAATGCAAATCTTCAGGGAAATGTGTCTAAAGGAATTCTGTGGCGCTAATTATTATGGAAGACAAAGGAGAAATCATTTGAGTAGTCTATCCACTAGGATATTGAATCCTGCTTTTAAAAATGAAATTATGTAACGTTGGTCAAGGTCCTTTACCCCTCTGTATTTTGTCTCTTTATGAGAGAGGGACACTGGAGAACTGAGACATCCTAGAGAGGTAGACTTACCCAATGAGTTGTTGTTAAGTGCTGTTGAGTCGCTTCTGACCCATAGCAACCTTGTATGGAATTTCCAAGGAATAGCTGGTGAGTTTGAACGGCCGACCTTGTGTTGAAACTGACCTTGAAGTCAAGTGCTTTTCCTACACCACCACACCAGAAGTAGAATCCTATATATTCTAGATTTAGACATCTCTAGAGCAGTTCAAACTCACCAGCCACTCCTCAGAAATTCTACACAATGTTGCTATGAGTAGGAACCAACCCAATGTCACTGAACAACAAGGGAGGCAACAAGGAACCCTGGAGCTGCAGTGGTTATGGGCTCAACTGCTAACCAGAAGGTAGGTGGTTTGAACTCACTAGCTGCTCCAAGAGAGAAATATGTGGCAGTCTGTGTCCATAAAAATGTATAGCTTTGGAAACCCTTTGGGCCAGTTTACCTCTTTCCTATAGGGCACTTGGAGTCAGAATGGAGTTGATGGCAATAGATTTTGGCTAGGGAAGCAGCATGATGTTGTTATTACTTAGGAGCCAGAGAGACTTGTGTTCAATTGCAGCTCTAACATCAAGTGATTTCGTATGAATTTCCAGAGCCATTTTGAGCCCTGGTTATTTTTCAGAGTATCAAACAAACACATACTGATCTGTAAACAGAGGTGTCTCTTCTCATGATCCTTTGGACTGTTTTCTGGATCCCACTTCGCAGGGCTTTGATATTGTAAGAAGCAGTGTAACCCTCTCCATCCCGCGCCCCCCCCCCCCCAAACCTCATATGACCCAAGATGTCTTTTAAAGATTTACTTGATTCTGCATCTTCTGTATGATAATGATAGAGTAAAATCTGCTTGGTCTTTAACACTTATCATCTGTAAGTTTACCTGCCCTTTAAAGAGCCATGGTGGTACAACATTTAAAGTACTTAGCTGTTAACTGAAAGGAGCTCTGGTAGCGTAGTGGTTATGAATCAGGCTGCTAACCTCAGGGTCAGCAGTTCGGAACTACTAGCTGTTTCATGGGAGAAATATGAGGTTTTCTGTGCCCGCAAAGATTTACAGCCTTGAAAACCCTATACAGGGTCTCTATGAGTCAGAACTGACTCCACGACACATATAAACAACAACAAAAGGTAGGTGATATGCAAATTTGAGGGAGAAAGACCTAGCAATTTGCTCCCATAAAGATAGATTTGTGTTGTTAAGTGCCTTTGAGTCAAGCCCTACTCATAGCTACCCTATATAGGGTTTCTGAGGAGCAGCCTGTGAGTTTGAACTACCAACCTTGAGGTCGAGTGCTTATCCTATGGCACCATACCAGTACAGCCTTAGAAAACTCTATAAGGCACTTCTACTCTGTTATATGGAGTCACTATGAGTCAAAATAAACTACTACATACCCTTTTCATTCTTTTAAACCTATTCAGAGCAAAAGTGGTCTATGTGAACATTTTAGATTTTAATTAATCTAAAGATTGTTTTCATGTTTTAGAATGCTCTTTCATTTTCATTTAAGGCTTAAGAATCACTGGTATTGGGAGAAGAAAGACCAGACATCTATATCAGTCTCCATCTAAAACCTTGTCATTCCATAGCTTGTAGAGTTCCAGGTTTTGCACCTAGGTTCCGAGAATCCTGGAACCCTGCGCTAAGGAGGAAGTGACTAATAGATTAAAAGTTGGAGAAAAAAAACTAGTGGGTAGATTATGCCCATGTCGTTATTTTCTCACCTCTGCTGATGGGAAGATGCACCTTTACATTTCTTTTTTGATAGGAACACAGTAATGTTTGCTTTGAAACCTCTTTTAGAATGGCTGTTTTAGGGTAAGAAAAAAAGAGAAATATGGAAGGAACATAGAATGAAATAAATATGGTGTCCATTGTTTTTTGTTTTCTTTAAAAAAAAAAAAAAAATAGCAAGAGGGATGTCTGGGGAACAAGCAAGCAGACCTTGTTTACCATGTTGGAATTTGGGGTTTCTTGTTAATAATGCCTCTTAGACGGTTTGTGTAACTCTGGTTTTTATTTTCAGTTTAGGTGGCATTATTTAGTGTGGCAGCAGGTATTTGGTAAGAAAGACATGGCTGCTACATAGCACCTTACAGTTGGTTTGGAATGATCCACAAAGGATGTTACTGAATAGATACCTTACTAGCTTTACATTTTGTTTTTCGTTGTTTTCCCATGCCTTGAGAAGACACGCTGTGATTTAAAATATCTAGCCTTGAGAAGACACGCGCTGGATAAAATAGCCATAGTAATTTAGAAAGGAACATGCTCTATCCATGCTTCTTCTCAGTCTAATGAGTTCATGTAAAAAATATATCAAAAGAAATTATCATAGCAGAATCCTCATATTTCAAAGGGGAGTGTATTTATTAAAAGAACTGCTGATTCATTAGAAATGCTTCCTAATTCGAACAGCAACAGCTGCTTCTGGTTAGAATAAACTCCATCTCCTCTTTTGTGCCCTGTGTTTCTAAGGGGACATTGCATTTTGATTTTGGTCTTTCTCGTTTTAGCCTTTTCACTTCGCTCTCCCTTCCTCAATTGTAATGCTTTATCCTTCTCAGAGCTCATATGATTTGTGTGACTGACTATACCCACGTTCCCACCTTTAAAAATAACTTTTGTTAGGATTACAAATGTTAATAATAATAATAAAAAAAACTCTTCTGATAATGTGTTTTGTTTGCATTCACAGTGGTGGTGGAGTATATTGTACAGCAATAAAGAAAAAAGTTTAGGCACGTTATAGTCTTGAATTCTATATGCAATAATTTAAAGTACAGGGAGTGTTTCAGAAACTGCTCTTGTCCATTAAATGAAACCACTGTATTAACGTATCATAGCATGCTGTTCTAATCACTTCTCTCCAAATACCAGCTTTTGAAAGAAGCATGACTGTATTTTTTATACAAAATCTAAAATCATGTAATTGAATGGCTTGGCAGAATAGGTAAATGAATGTAGCAACATGCATTCAAATATGTCTCTTTGGCTTGTAATGAGCTGATTGAAGTTCACAGTTGTAAGACTTGCCATTTTATTTCCTGATTTTGTATTCTGGGCCCAGACAAAGGTGATAGTTTATTGTATTAACCAAAAAAAAAAGGAAAAAAAAAAGAAATTGTTCATAAAAAAGTAAATTGTCCATTTTGGACACTGCTGTTAGATTTTGTGCTACAATAGTTCTTTCTCACCTGTGTCTTTTTCAAGTCAAGGATCTTCTAATGTGACCATTTCTATTTTTCTATTTCATTTTAGAATTATTTATAGCCCCTGTTATGACTTAAAGAACTCCTCTCACCTCTGATGAGGTCAGTAGTGTGCTATGTATGTGTGCACATGCTCATGTGAGAGAGAGCCTATGCATACTTCTTTCATAACAATTCCCTTAGCCGTTACATTTGTCAAATTACATGTCTATTTTATTCTTAGAAGTGAACGTCTTACAAATAGAGATTGTCTGCTTTACCTCTTAACCCCAGGGCTTGCAAAGGGCCTCAGAGTCGATAAATGATAAACCATATAGTAACACACCAAAGAGATGTTAGAGTAGATATCAAAATATACAGAATGGCAAAAGTCAATCAACTCTTTTTTTTAATGTTTTATTGTGAATTATATGATAGTTTACATGGGAGAACCTTAGTCTTACATTCATTCCATCGTGTATCATCTCATTGCCATGGTTCCAATCCCCTCCATTCATCATCAGCCAACCAAAGGGTATATCCTAGAAACCGACCTCTTATACTCCCC